>NW_005841920.1:2164668-2164870 GCF_000455745.1 Alligator sinensis
CCCTGCACAAAATCCGGACATCCAAATTGGTGTAGATCTCTGCCACTGACTGACAACCTGTTATGGAGCTCTTTAGAAAAAGTCATGCAGACATGGAGCAGAATGACGCTGCCATCCCTGAACAACATCCAGACCCCTTTATCCATATGGAACCTCTTGTTATCACCTCCTTTCTCCCACTCCTATGACAGGTCAACAGAGG
>NW_005841920.1:2164983-2225589 GCF_000455745.1 Alligator sinensis
GGTGCTTTCCCCTGGGAGGTGGGGAAGGCAGCCAGCTCCAGCACAAGGAGCTTTGCTCCCATGCCCAGCAAGTGTGGGGAGCACCAGCAATACCGACTGCCTGGTGAAGGATACGCTCCTTGCTGTGATGTGCAGCACTGGCCGGAGCCATACCCTGCCTGCTGCTGTGCTGAGTGCGGGGTGTCCCGTCCCCCCCAAAAATCATACCCCACATACCCACACCCTGTCCCCACAACCCCCCACATATACACAACCCCCCAATATCCCCTATACACACAGCCACATCCCCTCACAACCCCCAACACACTACCATACATACACACACCCCACACCCCACCAGCTGGTACTTAAGGTTGTATCATTTCAAATTGGTGGTATGCAATCTATCAGAGTTTGGGAACCGCTGAAGTAGTATCCTCAGCAATGATGAAGACCCTTCTGTGGTGTAATGTCGCTTGCTGCTTAAAGTTGATCAGCAGGTCATGACCAAAGACACACCCCAGATCTGTTTCCTACTCCCTTCACCCTATTTAATTACTTGAGATTTGACCTGCAGGCATGTAGACCCGCTTGTGAGGGAGTAATAGGCCTGTTCCCATCAAAACAAAGTCAGCATTTGCCCTGTAGAGAATGGTCCCTTGGTGACTACAATGAGTTATGTCTGGTGACTCAAGAAAAGAAATAATATTTAAAACATGATCTTATCAAGTAAATTATGTTTTTTCAAGATAAGACATAAGAAGCCATCACAGTTTATTATTTACATATATTTCTATAAATAAAATTATCTCTTTCCTCCTCTTGGTTTTAAATGGTTGGAAGGTACAGGGGAAGAAAGGGTTCTCTCTCTTTCTTTCATAAATATTGCTGTAATCCATATGGTACCTCTCAACCTGCCAAGCTCCAAATATGGGATACAAAATTATTCAATCAGGACTTTTAAAATAAGGATGAATTAATCTCTTTGGCTGAAGTCCTCTTCCTATACACTTTTTTATCAAGGTACTGCCTTACTGATATAAACCTTAAAGGAGGATATCACTCAATTTAATCCTAAATTTAATACTTCTGGATTTTATCAGAAGGATGAGGGAGGCAGAACTGAGGCTTACACATTCTCTCTCACCCCCAAAGCTTTTTACATCTGAGTAGCATTTCTTTAAGTGACCTCTTACCTGTAGCAGTATCCCCCCAAAATGAAATTTACCTCTAATATGAGCAGATATTAGGATAATCTTGACCTTGTTCTCACTTCTTGTAATGTTTGAGATTGAACAAAAGAGAATACAAGAGATCAGGCAGGGTGCTAAGCAGGGAAACAAACACACAAGTAGTAGAACAAAGTTCCCTGTCTCAACCCCAGATTTACAAAGGGGCAGGACTGGAAATCTGCTTGGGGAGGGAAAGAAAACAATTTAAATCCCAGCAGCTTTGGACAGAGAAGGAAAAGAGACGAGGCATTCAAGTGGTCCATAATGGCTGGAGGCCTGCAGGAGTATTGGGTGCTGCTAAAAGGCAGCCACATCCAGGTAGAAAGGCACAAATAATAACAGAGGGCATGTCTGCATGTTCATCAGTACACCGTAATTACAGCAAATTAAGTTTAGTACCTGTAATAACAGGTACTAACTTAATGTGCCGTAATCAGCGCTGCTGTGTGTTAGCGCAGGTGAATGTTTTTTTTGTGATACTTAATGTGCACTGAACTAAAGCTACCGCACATGAACACAGTTTTTCCCACCCATGTTAACGCACAGTAGAATTATTCCAATGCACATTAAGCGTCTTGTGTAGATGTGCCTAGTAAGGACAGAAATGACATTCATTCTGTGAGGCCGAGAATTGGGTTTGACAGTAGCATGCTTAACACCGCTGGTACTAAGAAGCACTTCTTTCTCTTATTTTTGGCCACATCTCTCTCACCTGATGAAGGATGGAAACTCACTCTCTGTGTATGGCATACGCTCTCTGTGTATGAGCAGCACAAGAAGAAAAGTGGCAGAGTAAGGAAAAAATACTACTGGTGAGGAGCAGAGGAACAGCAAAAGATCAGAAGCTTGCTGTGTGATCCTCAAGCTCAGACTGTTTTCTCTGCCTATATTCTTAGTGCCCTCTCCCTAAAGACTGATCCTCCAAGCTGCCAAATCTGCTATCCCCAACCCTACTCCACCTAAGTGCGGAGACTGCTGGCCAATTATTCCATTAAATGCTGGCACTCAGGATCCATGCCCTTAAAACTGCTAAGAATCAGGTATTCTTGCTTCCAGCAATCCCTCAAATGTGAAACTGTGGGTGGGTGTTTGCATGACAAACAGAGGTGAAGTTTTCTTTGTTAGTGTGCCAGCAGAGCAACATAGGCCCTGTCTAGTGCTGCTGGCTTCTTTCTGTTCTCCTGCTTTCTCTATCCAGTGATATCATCCTTGTAAATCCTTTGTAGACATGAATTAACAGGATATGAGAAGTCTTTGCAAGCCACAGATACAAGAACTAGTGGGATAAAGTTCTTCCATATGAAAAATTTCAAACTGCCTGTTTAAATGTGAAAACGATAGTATTTTGGCCCATCACCAAACTATTTAAATTGGGAAATGCTGCCTGGGCATTTGATGGGAGCTGTAATCTGGCCAACCTCCCCGTTTATACAACATAATGAGAGGAGGTGGCTACATTATACAAACCCATGGCCACTGCATGTTATAGATGTAATCTGCCCGGTGATGGGCCAGCCTATAGATGAGAAAGGGGACATGAGGAAACTGGATTACTCCCGCCACGGCACACTACAGCTGCATGCATAGATCTCAGTATTTTAGTTTTGGTCAAACTATTTCATTTTTTTAGTCATTCAGCTTTTCAACAAAACATAATTTTCTGCACAAAAGCAGTTATTTTTCATTCTAATATATTCATTTAGTCAATGTTCTCTCAAAAAGAGCTTTAATAGTAAACTCAATTGGCTGAAAGAGCCTCAAACTGCTCTAATAGGTATAGTCCTAAAACTCATATTAAAAAAAGTAAATGAGAATCATCTTTATTAATAAACTATCCTTAATGTGGTTTATACTGCCTAAATTTTCCAGGTGAGATAAAAGGAGATTACAAAGTATCACCTACACTTTGTAATAACCAAGCAGAATGATCCAGTTTTCAGCTGGTATAAATCAGTAGTGCTACACAGACTTCAATGGAGTTATGACAGTTTATATCACTTGATGACCTTTCTTAGTGTAGCTACTTATATCTAATGCAGAAAAACACTGGATCTTTAAAGTTGGCATTTAACAAGGAAAACACCTTTACAATAAAGGGGGAAAACCCCCCCTGCCGTGCACACAATAAGAGGAGTATTTGAAACAAGCTCTCCCTCTCTTAAAATTTGTTTAAAGACAGGCAGAACTGTAATTTTAAACTAACAACAGACTTATGCTCTCTTCATGACCTGAAAAAAAATATTTTCACATTTGATTTTGCTGAGAACCATTTACAGAAGAATATTTCTTTTTTTTTTTTTTAATTAACATTAATAGGCTGTAATGGGCTATTTTTTAATAATATAATTAGTGTTTCCCTTTACTTCCTTTCTTTTTCTCGCCAATCCTCATTCTCCCTACCTTTCAGAACTCCCCTATTGTTTGAGTGGCAATTTCCTGCTTTCATTAAACTCGTATCATCTTCATTCATATCTTGTCTCTCGAGTTATTTCTGTCAGATTCAGTTGATTGCTTTACCATAATGGCAAGAGACTTACAAATGTATTCTACTAAAAAAAGACTAAATATCATTAGTTACCCAATAAAAAGACTCATAATAAATTTACAAATAATTAATCTGTAAGTGAAAAAAATAGGGAAATGAACCCATGTCAATAAGTTATGTTGTTTGCAAGCTACCGTATCATAAAGCCCATTCTCTCCCTCTCTCTCACCCTTTTTGGAAACAATATACGTTTACAGCTGTGTTAAGAAATGTTAATGGGATCATTGGGGCCCAATTGCAACAGGATGTTAAAAAGGGGGGTATAACAAGTCTGAATTTTATTAGGAAAATCTTTGCTAGAATAAAAACAATTTTATTTCAAAAACTGCTTGTGCAACGGAAGAAAATCATCAGCCAAGGAGCAAATAATTATAATGGCTTTAGGTTCAATATGAAAGGTCAAAAACCTTTCACCAAGGGTTTCTAAAGGCATGCTCTGAATAACCTGGAATCTGCAAAGCAAGTAATTTTGTCAGAAACAATGTTGGAAGCTACACTTTTCAGCCCGACTCGCCTCCCATCCCAGAATCCTGGGGTAAGCGGGCGTGGCCACAGGGGCATGTGGCTCTGGTCACCAGCATTTCAGTCCCTGGATGGGTGAGGGTCACCCCCTCATCCCCTCACGTGGCAAAAGCTAGATACTAGCTCAGTGGTTCATAGCTGGGGTGCTCTTAAAATCCAAAAAAATTATGAAAGAGTGACTTGGGCACAGGTGTTTAATAAATATTTGAATCCTGTACGTATTTGGAAAGAAGCATGATTTACTTGCACCATCTTATAAGTATCTTCCAGTTCATTAGTAACTGAGAAAGATGTTAGACATTATTTATGGATGAAGGAAGGCCTGGATGACCTACTTCCAGGAATCCTAAAAGTGATTGCTGGCCAATCTAATAAATCTTAGACTACTAGGGAAATATCAGCAGACATGAATGTAGTGCCAATATTCCAAAAAGGCAAGTGGGAGAAAATAGGTACCAGGCTGGTCAGATATCAGACTGGAGAGAACGGAATGGAAAAGCTAACAATTAAGAAAGGCAAAAGATAGACCATTAGCTATATTTTCTATCAATATATTCCTATCAATATGGTTGCATGAAAAATGAATCTTATTAAACAACTCTGATTTAATTCTCTGGAAACTGATAAAGATAACTATGTAGATTTAATAGATTCTTGTAAGTTGTTTGACTTAGTACACATGACATTCTGTTTAAAAATAGCACTATACAATATCAAAGCACATGGTAAGTAGCTAACTAACAATTTAGTCTCAAAATATAGCTTCTGTATGGACCACAATTGAATGGGGGGGATTTCTATCAGGCTTCTTTAGGGATGGCAAAGAGATTGGCAAATGGTAAATAATGACAAGACAAAAATCATAAAGAATAAATTGGGTGGCTCGTGAACTGGATCTGTCCAAATAAAATGTGTTCTCGTTAGAGGTGTACTGATACATCAGTCCAATATCAGATCGGCACAGATATAAAGAAAATGGATTGTACTGGAAATTGGCCTGATGTGGCTGATAATTTGGCCGATAAATGCCTGTGCATGCATGCAGCTGCAGCGTGGCATGTAGGTGGTGAAGAGCCCATGCTGGCAGCTTGGAGAGCTGCTTTCAGCTGGTAGGTCTGCTGTGGTGGAAGGGGAGGGGGGAGGGAAGGGGAATGGGTGGGCAGATCAACGCCCTCTGCCGTGAGAGAGGGAGTGGGGCAGAGGCTGGGGCAAGCACTACCCAGCCAGGGCAGGGTGGGCGCGGGGTGGATCTGCAGCTCATTTGGGGGGCAAGAGGCAGGGTGGCAGCAGCTCCTGCCGCTGCGCGCACCCCAGCAGGGCATGGGGGGGCATGTGCCCTCAGATCTATGCGGGAGGGGGTGGGGTGGACTGCAGCTGCAGGCCGGGGCTGAGGCTGCACTGGGCTTTTCCTGGTGTGTGGGGGCTGCATTCAGGGCTGTGCTCCCGGTGCTTGGGGGCTGGGCCAGGCTGTGCTTGGGGAAGGTGGCAACGGCACTGAGAGGGGACTATGGGGGGTTGCTATGGCAAAATTTGAGATTGCTACAGCCCCCCACCCCAAGCACCCTCCCAGCGCTGCTGCCACCTGTCCCAACCTCCACCACCCCCGCAAACGACGTGCCGGGAAGAGCCCAGCACAGCCCTGGCCCCAGCCTGCAGCTGCAGCCCACCCGCACAGATTTGGGGGCACATGCTCCCTGTGCCCTCCCAGGATGCATGAAGCAGCAGAATCTGCCCCCCTAACCTGCACCCCCCAGATGGAGCCACAGCTCCGTCCTGCACCCCACCCTGCCCTGCCCCAGCTGAGCAGTGCCTGCCCCAGCCTCTACCCCACTCCCTCCCTCACCGCAGGGGCCTTAATCTGCTTCCCCATGCACCTTCCCATTCATCACAACAGACTTATCAGCTGCACGTAGCTGTATCAGAAATCGGATCAGTATTGGCTGATATACCTCCTTAAAAATCGGCTATCAGTATCAGCCCCCAAAATCTCTATTAATGCACCCCTATTTTTAATAGAAAGAAATACATAGATACTTAGGAACAAGGACTGTAAGGCACCTATAAAATGCGGCACCATATCCTGGAAATCAGCGTCTCTGAAATGGATTCAGTGTTCAGCGTAGCACAGACAAGAAACTGTTCCTTCAAAAGTAAAGTGGCAAAAAATGCTAACGTGATCTTCCTCAGCTATGTAAACAGGCAGGTAGGAACTAGATGCAGGGAAGCAATTTTGCCTCTGTACATGTCATTGTTGAACCCATGCTGGAATACTGCACACAGTTCTGGTGCCCCTATTTTAACAAAGATGGTGAAAAACTGGAAAGGGTTAATAAAAGAGCTACAAGTAAGTTAAATGGCTGGAAGGAATGTCATATAGCAAAGTGTTCAATATTTTTATCAAAAAAGGCAGCTGAGGTGATTTGATTGAAGAATGTACCTTTACCTGGACAAAATCCTGGGTACTAACTGATGACTATAAAATGATATTTAGAGATTTGCTTTTACGAACTGGCTTCTAGGTAGACTAGATTTGTATTAGAACAATGGCCCAGGGCAATGGCAAGGGTTGATTGGTTTCTAAAAGCCTGTTTGTGACATTTCCTTCAAGTGTCTGGAACCAGCAGACAAACAAGACTGGGAAACTGAAGACATGTACAACACTGTTCCGTAACATGAGATAGGCTTGCCGCATCGGAGCCAGGTCACAGTGACCAGCTACAGACTATCTGGGATTTCAGGATTTGATGGGCAGACCAAATTAAGAGGCCAGGGCATGCCCAAATTAAGACACCGGTAAATGACCAAATTAAGATGTGTGCATGTGATGGGTTTGGGGAACAAAGGAATATGTAGACAGAACAATGTGGACAGTATTATGACCACGAGGAAACTAATCAACGGTAAGAGGAAATGAAGAGTCATCAGAGGAAGGAAAGAATACAAAAGAAGTTATTTCAGAGTTGCAAAGGGTCCCCAAGGGAGGATCCTGAGTCCACCATGGACAGAGGGCACACCACCAACCTGTCTCACCCACCCCACTGGGCGGGACGCTTGGCCCTTTACCTCCAGACTGCTGACATCTGACATTCAAGAAAGAACCACAGAATGAAGCTCGCATACTGGCCAGATATACCTTCCCTCTGTGACAACCCTAGGACTGGTAGATATAGAATATTGGGGGGGGGGGGAAGGTTATTTTGTTTGCCTTGCCTACATTATTTTTATCTGCTATTTACTATGTATCAATCAAATGTGCCTAATAGCAAATGGAAGAAGTTGTGGTTGGTCTGAGGGTTTGGGTCTGCCTGGAACAAGGTATCTGAGGACATTTATAGAAACTGGGGAAAAAATAAGAAAGCTCTTGAACACTACTACAGTTTTCCCCTTCTTTTTCTGTTACTGTCTCTTAATATCATAGACAATCAGATTGCATTCTGGGCAACTTGCCATTTGGAATCAGTTGAAGTCATCTTCCTTCAGCAAACTCTCAGTGATCTGTACATCTATCTTTTGAAATAAAGTTATGTTTTTTTCCATTTCTAACAAATGGGCAGATACTGTATGTGGCTTACACAATTCAGCATATGGAAATCTAAGATTGTGATAGATTAAGGACAGAAGACAAGAAAACAGAACATAATCTCACTGGCAACATGATATAAAACACTAAACAGGAGAAGCATCTGGTGAATAAAAATAGAAGCCCTTTGGCACAGTATTTAACAGCAGTGAAAAAAAAAATTGTGGGCAGCACAAGGGAAATCATTTAGGAACTGCAAAAAGTACTAGGTAGGCCTGAAATATTAGATATGACTCTCAGCTGCAATGCACTAGTATTTATAAAAGACAGAGTCTTTATACATCATACATTGTGTGTCTTCCTCCTAGCTCTTCTTCCCTTGCAATTCAGGCATCTTACCCATATTGTTGCTTAGTAGGGCTGTGCAAAATTTCACCTGGTGTTTCATTTCAAAGTTGTTTCGATGCTATTCGAGCTCAAAACAGCAAAATCTAAATGAAACAAAAGCCTTTGAAACACCTTCAAAATAAAACAAGGGCACCTGAAACGTTTTGAAAGTTTTGAAACATTTTGAGTTTTGAAGCCAGGCTTACTTGGCTTCAAAGCTGGTCCCAGCCTGCAGCAGCAGCCTCTTGTCATCTGGCAGGCAGATTGGGGGCCCACCCCCCAGGAGGGCTGTGGGGCTGTGCCGGGGCGGGTCCTTGCATGACCTAATTTTCCCTGGGCCCCGCACCCTCCTTGGGTCAGCTCTGGTGCAGGGCCCAGGGCAAATCAGCTCGTGCGGGGACCTGCCCCGATCCCATGCAGCCTGGATGAGAAGCCGCCGTTGCCATTGGTGGCGGCGCCGGTGGCAGGGGGGGTTGTGAGTGGCTAGACATGAAGCTGGTGGTGGCAGCATAGAGTTGCCATGGCCACTCCACCCAGCTCCGCGGGGCCACCCAAAGCGTGGGGCCCAGGGCGGTCGCCCCAATTCGCACCCCCAGGGATGGCTCTGGCTGCTGTTGGCCGTAGCCAGCAGCAGCACCGATCTTCCCAGCACGGGCTGTGCCCAGCTGACAGCACCAGCCTCCTGTCATCCGGCAGGCAGATCTGGGGTCCACCTGCACCCCAGGAGGGCTGCGGGGGCTGTGCTGGACTCCTCCCAGCAGTGCAGGCACCCGATCTGTCTGCTGGATGGCTGGTTCTGCTGGCTGGGGCCAGTGGCAGCACTGATCTTCTTGGCACTGTGTGCAAGCTGCGCCCAGCACTGATCCCAGCTGATGGCAGCAGCTCCTATCATCCAGCAGATAGATTGGGGGCCTGCACCCCAAGGAAGAGTCTGGTACAGCCCTGCAGCCCTCCAGGAGGTGCGGGTAAGCCCCTGCTTTGCCTGCTGGATGACAGGACACTGGTCCTGCTGGCTTCGACCAGCTCTGGGTGCAGCCCATGCCAGGAAGATTGGTGCTGCTGCTGGCCCCAGCCAGCAGCACCAGTCTCCTGTCATCGGCAGGCAAATTGCAGGCCTGCCCGCACCCCCAGGAGGGCTGAGGGTGCTGTGCTGGACTCCTCCTGGCGGTGCAGGCACCAATCTGCCTGCTGGATCACAGGAAGTTGGTGCTGCTGGCTGGGGCCAGCAGCAGCACTGAACTTTCCAGTGCTGAGTGTGGAGTAGCCTATGGGCATAACGTTGAAACAGCATCGAAACAGTGAAACAGTTTAGATGAAACAAAACGGAACAGCGCTTTCAAAATCAAATGAAACTTGAAATGAAACACTGTTCCATCAAAACAGAAGTCGAAGCGGAACGGTGCTGTTTCGCACAGCCCTATTGCTTAGTACTTTCCCCTTCTTATTGCCTCTCCTCTCCATCCCTCCCTATCTGTTCGCTTTTGGGAGAGTTCTCATGGCAACTCAGTAAAGCCTCCAGTGTTTTGGTGTTTTAGAACTGGTAACATTGCTCTGGAGTGACAAAGTTAAAAATTATGTTGACAAGAATGGATGAGTAATGGCTATTCTCAAGACAGGCTGCAAAAAAGATAGGTCCCGATTCCCTTGAGTTTACTAAAGCAGGTATCTGATCAGGCTTGCTGATAGGGGAACATTTGGTTATGGGTTATATTTGTTTTGTTTGGGAAGGGGCTTCACTTTTGGGCTGTCCAAGCAAGCTGGTGATTAAGAACTAATTCACCCATACAAGAAAATAGGCTTAGAGCACAACAAAGCTGTGGTCATTCATTGTTTTCATAGAATCACAGAAAATTTGGGTTGGAAGGGACCTCAGAAGCTCATCTTGTCCAACCCCCCTGCTCAACGCAGGACCAGCCCCAACTAGATCATCTCAGCCAAGGCTTTGTTTAACCAGGTCTTAAAAACCTCCAAGGATGGAGAGTCCACAACCTCTCTGGGTAACCTGTTGCAATGTTTTACTACCCTCCTAGTGAGAAACTTTTTCCTAATATCAAACTTAAACTTCCCTTACTGCAACTTAAGACTGTTTCTCTTTGGTCTGTTATCTGCCATCACTGAGAACAGTCCATAAGGGTGCAGACAGAAGTGACAATTTTTGCCCAATCTGGCCACAGAAAGCAGTTTATAGCTGTGATCAAACACAAGTGCATACCTACAGACAGCTTTAAAAATGCTCGATTGGGTGAAAATCTGACCCCTCACTGCATGAGGTATCAGATAAAGATGTTTCAAAATTTAGTGTCTTTTGTAACTTGTGTCTGTGGTGTTCCCAGCCTGTCGCTGTTCTCAGAATGGGAGGGGGTAAGGGAGTAGAGGGAGTTCAGTCTGGAGGGTTTTCAGCCTCCACCCTCCGAGGGTTGGGCAGCTGTATTGGAGCACCTCATAGGTGGGAGGGGTGGGCTCCAATTCACCCATCCCACGCTGAAGCACCAGCTGGGGAGCCTCAAGAACAAGCTCCCTCCACCGCCTTTCCCCCCTCCCATTCTGAAAACAGTGAGCACTGGCAAAGAGGCTTGGCCTGGACTGCAGGCTCTGAGGTAAAGTTGTAACTCAGAACGCTTTAAAAAATTGTTCCAAGTTACAGCTGGGAGCTGCACTTCTGTCTGTACCCTAATTCAGCAATCTAGCTAGTTTTGATCATCACCATACCAAACTGTTTAATTTACTCATACTATGGTTCTAGTCTTTTCAACTGAAATACACCAACACTCTTTTTTCTTGCCAATGTCTGACTGTTGTAACAAATATACCTAAGCAAATATACACAAAAAGCATGATTTCTTTTGTAGGTCTGCCATCTGATACTTGGGAGCTATACAGATAGATATAGCTGTGGAGGCATTCACTCTTCAATACAGAAGAATCTTAGCATAAATCAGTCAAGTTACAACCTAAAAAGACCTCTCAAGTCACTGCTTGAAGAGAAGAATGTGTAACTCTTAAAACAGAATTTGCCCTTTAGGTAAGTCATTACTCTCTCAAGGAGTACTGGCTCTAAGCTTTATGCCTGGTATACAGATCTTCTGAGAAAGATGGAGAAGAGTTTCCCACCCCTCCCTCCATGTTCTTAAAAACATGCCAGGGAATTAAATGCAAAACCACCAAGAACCAAAGTGGAGAACCAGAAGAATGAACCATAACAATTGGAAATCAACATTCACTGTAGTTAGGAAACCCAGAGATGCACTTCTGGTACCAACTCAATTTCTGTACCTTTAAAAGTAAGCATTACTAGGAGCTTCCAAGAGGTGATGGTCATATGCCATTAAACCATTTAATATATATTCCTACATTTTACAAATATAGATTCAAGTTAATCATATCTATCTATCTATCACTTACAAGTTAATCAACTTTGGAATTTTTTTAATACTTTGCAAAACACTTTGAATACGAACAAAACATACGTACAAAACATATATAAGAACACTGTAGTTTAGTTTGCAAGAAACTATTGTTCTCCCCACAATCCTTGTTCAAACCACAGGAAGGAGACAGAATGGCAACATAAAGATATGTTAAAACCTCTAAAATTATCAATCCACAGTGCAGTGCCAAGGCAATTAATCAGTATAGTAAATGTTATCACAATGGAATACTGACATCTATAGCCTTTGTACAAGGCTTGCCATGCTTTAAACCGCATTCTAGCTTTCACTGTGATTAAAGGCAGATGTCACATACATACATCAGCAGTTTGTAACTTATTGAGCCCTTAGTCTATATTTTGTGAACAGAATCCTTCATCCACAGGACATCTTTACTGGTGGGTGCCCAGTCCAGTAGGATTTTCATCAGGCAAGGTATTTTCTTTCCCTTTCCCCAGGCTAGGAAAAATAAAACTACCTATAATATGTACCCATATTGCATTTCACCCTATGCTATGTATCAGGTTAAAGCCTCTATTTCTCTAAACAGCTTTCTTTTACCATTAAGAGGTAATCAGTTTAGCAATGTTTGGGGGAGGGGAATCTAGAGATGTGTTAGTATTTTTTTCTTTCTTGTTATACTGACATAGAAGAATGACAGCTCCGGTGGCTAGTGAGTTATAAATATAAACAAATGGACAATGGAGGTATTTTAAGTACAAATACTGGCTGTGAATGTAGGAGGGGCCTGGGGTATAACCTTGGAGATATCCTTTTTTTCCTCCTCTTAGTCCAACACAATCCTTCTCCGGCCAAGGAACGCCAGTTATTTTTCAAATACATGTTCAGTTATTTTTCAAATACATGTTTTGTTTTGTTTTTAATTGTTTAATGAGGCAGAAATCCTCATCTTTATATGGAGGAATACCTGCAGTGAAATGACTGCAAACTCCTGTTCTGGGCATGCCATGCTAACCAATACACTTGACTGCATTTGGTGACACAGGTGACAATTAACTACAAGAACTATCAGTCTGCCTTTCAACCAGGGCATTCTACTGATATTTTATAACATGGGCCCCACCCTACTTCCTCAGCCAAAAGACAACCAAAATACATTTGTGTCACGATAATGGTAAAAGGTGGCAAATCCTTACACATTTCAATTCCTGTTTCAGTGGTTTTGTGTCCTCCCTGACATAGAACCTGATCCTTTGGTCTGCCTGAGCAACACTCTTAGGCACCGAAGACTGTTTTATGGCCAATCTTGAGGTTGGTTCCTTAGGGCCTATTTAAATAGTAGCCCTCGAGCTTTTCCGCTGGATATTTCAACTGCCGGGGATTGCAAAAACACAATGGTGCTCCAGGCAAACTCCTTCCAAGTCCATTTTTCTAATATAGACAGAAAAAGGGGTAATTCATGGCAAGGTAATGGGAGAACAACCCAATGCTGGCTCCATGTGTCCCAGGGATTCTCTCACACTTGAGTGACTGCTTATGCCAGCATTTTGGCCCCTTGCTGTATCCAAACTAATGTGAAAAGGGTGCAGAATGGTTCCTGCTGTCCAGTAGTCTAAATCAGAGTGTACCTATTTCACTCATTCCAAAAATCTGAGGGTATACATAGTTCATTTATACAAGAAGGGTCTTCTCATTTTCTTGTTTCTGTCTGCAGACCTGATAAAAGATTCACTTCATGTCATTTTAAATGAAAATCTTCAGTGGGATAGGATCTGTTCCAAACTACCTTTAAATTCTTTTTTTAAAAACTAAAATTCTTCCAAGAGTGTCCCTGGTCAGACCTTGTTGAATGGGAATGTTTACACACGCAGACCTTAATAACAGCCAGATTTAGGTGAACACACATGTACAGGGTGTGCTCCATGTTAAAAAGTCATTTTTACCCACTGTTGCCACACCCTGGATTTTAAATACTAAAGTTTTTTTTTCTCCTTTTGGGGTAAGAAAGACAAGGAACCTGCTTCAGTAATCAGCTCCAGTCACAGAAGCTTGGGTCTACCGAGACTCATGTATGACATCATTGTGTTTCTGCTCTCCCACTGTATAATGAGAATAATGCTACCTTAGACAGATTTTTAGGATAAATATATGAAGTCTGTGAGATGCTCTGATGCTATGACATTAAGGTCAAGCAAGTAGGACAGATTAACAGTGCAGGACATACATTCCTCTCTGAGAATAAGTCTATGCTGCAGTCACAGCAGTATAGTCTATGTCACCCAAGCTTGCTCTAAGGCTAGGTACAGACAGTCAAAAAGCCCAAGGCTGAATCGATTCAGTCTTTGCAGGTTAGTCAAAGCTGTACAGCTTGAACTGATTAGCAAATGGACACACTTTCACTTTTGATGCAGGAAGTGTAGCCATATGCCTACAGTGGCTCAAGCCAGAAGCTTGGGGGGGAGGGAGGGGCCTAGAGCATGCCTCCCAGGGGTTTAAATCCTCTCCCTGACCCACACGGGACTCCAGCCTGGGTCCATGGGGGGAAACACTGCCTGCCTGCCAGGTTTCTGCCCCCTGCCACTGCTTGAGGGAGGGGGACAGCTGCTGCCAGACTGTGGAGGGGGTGGGTGGAGAAAAAGGTAGGGGCACTGAATTCATGAAAGCTTGAATAAGAATAGTCCTTTCTCTGAAGCGAGCATGTATTGAACACAACACTTTGCAACCTCAAGCACACGACAAAGCAACTAAAAACCATTGCCTAAGCCAAGATACAGCCCAGTAACACACAGCGAGAGCACACACAGCATAGTCTAACTTAACTGGAATGTAATGAACCAAAAGACAAGACCTTGCCTAGGTATTCCAGTCTCCCACCTTTAACAGCTTCTGCTTTATAAAGTAAATGTAGTTCTCTGCTTTCTTTTGTCACCCTAGCTCAAGCTGCCTTCAATCCTCTCCTGTTCCCTTAGCTCCATCTTCAGCACATATATGTGATGATAGTGCCAGGTCTTTGCCAACACCTCCCACCTCTGCCTGGTCCTGCAGGGCTTGATTCTGTGCTCACAGGTGGCAGGTGACCAAACTTACAACCCAGGGGCAGGCAATTATTTTGGCTAGAGGTACACTTACACGTTTTGGCAAGCTGCTGAGGGTCACATGGGTAGCCCCACCCCTTGACAGGTGCCTCATTCCCTGTTTGCCACCTTGTGACTGGAAGTCCCACCCCCTAGCCCCTGACCTTTGCCACCAGAATTCCCTCCCCTTGCCCCTGGAAGTGCTACTTTCAGCAAGGGGGTTTGTCATCTTGGAACCAGAAAAATACTAAATTATATTCTAAAAATTGAACATCTACAACATACATTAATTTGATTTCAAAAAATATTTTTGTCCTGACTTACATGTGTTTGTGTAGTGTACATAGAGGTGATTGCACAATAGCTTAAAATGAAGTCTTATGCTTGTATATTGTGGGGGATTATTGGTGTGTAGGAATGTGGGCTGTTGGGGAGTGTATGGGTGTGTCTGTGGGGGGTTTGTTGAGGGGTGGATAGGTGTGGGTGTGGATATGTGGGGTATGAGGTTTGTGGGGAGCTGTGTGTGGGGGGAGGGGACTGAGATGTGTGAGGAGGTGTGGGTGCATGTGTATGGTAGGGTGTGTGTGTGGGACTCACCCTACAAACACACACACAGACGCACAGACACACACTCCCTCCCTCATTGTGCACGCACGCACACACTCACTCACTCATTGTTCTGTCTCTCTCTCTCCCCATCCCTCATTGCATGGACATGCTTCCCACTTCTGGCCCTGGGTTACTAGTGCAGGTCTCATGCTCCCGCAGTCTGGCAATGCAGCCAGGAGACACGTGGTACTGGAGTGGCCAGCGGGCAGGAAAGCGGATAAATGGCAGCTACAGGGTGGGGGGAGTGGCAGTGAGAAGGCGTGCAGGAGGGTAGCAATTGCTGGGTGGGAGTGCAGGGCCCAGGGCGGGGCAGCAGGAGCGAGAGGCCCAGGCTGGAAGGGGCTCTATGGAGCTGGGCCAGCTCCCCCTTCTCCCTGCTGGTGCAACCTGCTCGCTCCATAGAGCCCCTGCCAGTCAGGACCCTGGGCTCCTGCCACTCCGCTCAGGGCTCCCTGCTGGTGCTGGCCCCGAGATACCAGCATGAGCCTTGTGCTCCTGCCCACACACCCGCTCACTGCCACTCCCCCCCGCCTGCCACCACACTCCAGTACCATGTGGTTCCTGGCTGCATAGCGCCGCCCTGCCCCAGCCTCAAGGACTGGGGTGATCACCCGCAGTCCTCCACTGCTTCCCTCCCCCACACTCTTATCTGAATTTCCCTCTTGGGTGGAGGGAGGCAGGAACTACCCCACAGTCCCAGGCCAGAAGCCTCTGTGAGGCATGGGCTTCGGGCTGGGGCCGGGGAGGGAGGGGCAGGGCCGGGCAGGCCTTGCTGCTGCAGCTTCCAGGTCCTGCTGCCAGCTTCCCCTGGTCCTACTGCCCTTGGTGCCTTGTCAGCTTTGACAGGCAGCCAGTGGCAAATAAATATTCATTTTCTAAATTATTTAGGGGCCCTGCAGGCTGGATAGAATGGCCTGGTGGGCTGGATCTGGCCCACAGACCATATTTTGCCCGCCCCTGCTCCAGGCCCAGATCCCCAGCCTCTTCCCCCTCTCCCATTGCTTGGGGGAGCTGAAGGGAATTACACCCCCTTCCTTATCAACTGCTTGCCTGTCTCAGTCTCTGCCAGAGTTGGGTGGGGGTGGAGTCTGCTGGTCTCCAGCCATTTTATAATGTAAATGTAGTTCTCTGTTTTCTTTGGTCACACTAACTCAAGCAGTCTGGGACCCTCTCCTGTTCCCTTAGCTATGTTTTCACACATACATGTGATTATTGTGTTAGGTCTTTGCCACATCTTCCCCCCCTCAGTCTGGTCCTGCAGGGCTTGGCCCTGTACTCAGAGGTGGCAAGGGACCAGTCCCTCCAGCTCCAGTTCCCCAGCCTCTTGCCCCTCTCCCATGGCCTGGGGGAGCTGAGGTGAATCATGCCCCCTTCCCCTCCCCTTATCAACTGTTTACTTTAGTCTCTGCCAGAGGTGGGAGGGAGTGGAGTCTTATTCTTAAGGGTCCGATTTTGTCCCTTCCTCCATTAAGTCTCTGGATAGGAAAATGCATTCTGCTTTGTAGGTGGGTCAATAATTGAAAAACAATCAAAGCTGTTAGCTCTGTACTGCAGTCTTGATGGGTCTCGGATTAATATTTTAACAAGATGTTAGTTACCTTTACTCTGTAGGCAGCGGTTTGACATTTAGTTGGTAAAAAAATCAGCAGGAGCAGACAGAGGGGCAATAAACCCCCTCCCTGCCCCGTTCGTCATGCTGGCGGCATCTGGGCATGCCCTTGCCCCTGCCTCAGGAGCAGCAAGGTGAGGGGGTCTGACAGGGGCTGATGTGCCCAGGCCAGGCAGACCCTGGTTGGGGTCCCAAGGGAAAGGGGAGGGAGGGGGGAAATAACCCTGCCCCCTTTGCCTCAGGGGGCCATGTCAGTCCAGTGTCTGGCCATGCCCCTGGCTCTGCTCTGGCTAGAAAGCAGAGGAGCCAGCCCTGCTCTCTGGAGCAGACAGCACAGCCCATCCCAGGGCTGCAAAGCATGCTGGGATCTCTGTTTTAACTTAAACCAGGAAGGGTGAGAAGTTCCATAAACCAGTTTGACCCAAATCAGTTAAGTCTGATAATGCATTCAACCAGGTTTATCTTAAACCAGTTTCAGCCATTTTGAAACTGGTTTATGTTCAGTGAACTTATTTTCTGTTACATGTTTAAACCAGTTTCTGATCACTTAAACTGGTTTGTGTGTTACTTCTGTCCCTAGCCCAGATGATTTAAGTTTGAGTATGAGTAATAGTTCAGTTATGATACCACAAGGCTCAGCATGGGTTAATTTATGCTGTCACTATATTTACAGTCTACATTAGGTGTAGTAATTACTCTGACATCAGTATAGACAAATATCCTCAGGCAGCACTCTATATTGTAACAGTGGGTATATTTTGACATCTTGGCAACCAGTAGAAGGCTACTCTTTACTCATTCCAGGCCAGGGAAAATTTCTTATTCTTTAAAAATAACTTCTTTTAAGATCTACTCAGATGAAAGAATTAAACACAGTGCCCCACAGGGATAAAAATAAACGTGTGTGTGTGTGTGTGTGTGTGTGTGTGTGTGTATTGCTAGAACCATTAGCATCAATAAGGTAAGATATATATTGTACTTTCCTCACATACCACAACCCACCAAATATGACAGGTACCTTGTCCTTGGGAATGCAGAATGACATAAAAATATTTTTTCAGTCATGACCATACCGGGGGGGGAGGGGAAGAGAGAGAGAAAGCACGGACAGGGCCTAATCTTCACTTTACGCACCCTCCCTTCCCTGCTCAGTCAAAAACTGAAACTTGTAAAAATTGCACAGGTGCATTAAATTAGTTATTGGCCTGAAACATCATCTGAGTAGCCCTTCCAGTCTTAAACCATGATCTTTACAATCCCAACTCTTTTTAAAAATGTACTGGAGTGAATATTCAGACTCAGCCATGTACTACTACAGGACACAATGAGAAAAGATTTCCCGCACTACTGTTTAAAAATATTGGCATCATAGAAAACTAAAGAAGTGATGTAAATATGGCCACAGCTACTGATCTCCTTAACTCCCCGCCCCCCCCAAATAAACAACTCAAAAAAACCTTTTTGTAAAAATAACAACTCTGCCAACAAAAGGATTAACTAAACTCATCTCAGAGCAATATACATTCTTCCTTCTCTGCAGGTTTTCTCCCACCTTGGTTAATGACAGTGTTTTCATATTCAACTAAATTACTGGTTGGTGGTCTGATGATTCTACACAAAGATATATTTTAATTAGTCAAAGCATTGAGGAAAGATTATTGTACAGATATTGGCAAATCTTCAAACACCAACACATGCTGTCCATAGCATTCACAATGAAAAAGCTCTTAGAGAGATTTCAATAAAGATTTGCCTCCTGCTTGTAGCCCATATTTGCAATGTTTATATAAGTTGAGGATATAAATCTTTTTCAAATGAACCCCATCGTTTTTAAACCAGACTTCTTGTTATAAACTGCCTGTTTCCGTTTTGCCTGCCTAAGCAAGCAATGCAGAGCCTATTCTGGATAGACTGGAACTAATTTAATGTGCTCCAGGTTTAATCCCCCATCCTCCCAACTTTTACGGGTAGATTTTACACAGAGGATTACTGCTGACTTTAACAATGATTCATGTGATAAGTGGGTTTTGATTTGTTTTTCCACGTCAGAAAATATGCAACAGAAATGCCACCAAAATTATTTTAATGAAACAACATCCATTCCAAACAAAAAACAAGAGAGACAAAAAGTTAAACTTTCACATGAAACACTCTCCTAGAGACCTACTAGGACTACGAGTTTGCCCAAGTGAATTCTTAGTCTTGTTTGTGGAAAGGAAAGAGTGTTGCTTGCAGACCGCTACATTTGGTTTGGGAGAAAGCCAACAAACATTCTATTACAGTGATACATTGTACCAGAGGACTCATGTTTGTTATTAACAATACCAGAATGACACAGGAGAGACAAAAGCAGCATTCTTTATCCACCCTGAAATTATGCCCTGCATTTTCCTCCAAAATATTAACATACAATTTGAAAGGCAAAATACATACACAAGTAAAATCAACTACAAGGAAGATATTGCAAGAGTTTCATCATATTTATGTGCTAAGAATATGAATTATATGCTGGAACTTCAATAACGTGCCCAATGTGTTGGCTGCAATCACTGCTAGTCATTATTAATTTATTAGAAACTCTTTCAGTGTATGTCTGTTTATCATGTGCATCCCATTCTGTATGGAATGAGATCTCCTAAAACAGTGTTACACTAGGTGGCAGTATTGCAACATCTGATGAGACAACATGCAAAATGCACTTTGAAATAACCAAATTTCCTTCAATGCTAAATCTGAGCCCTGACATAGTAATTTATCTAAGCACAGCTAAACTGCTAATAAATTACTAGTATGAATTAACTTATTTTCTTTTTACTTTATAGAAAGAACCATTACAACTCAAAATAAAAAAGCAGACAAGTTTTTTTTAAAGTGGAATTAAAATAATTATTTTCATTTTCTTATTAAAATGTAGCAGAATGATGAAAGCAGAACTGATGGGTAATACTCAATCATTTTCTGAAGTGCAGCGTTCTGTGGTTGTTTACAAAACAATTCAAATGCTTCCTATTCTTATTATAAATAAAAATTCCTGTTAGAAGAACAAGAAATCACTGCTTACTCCTTGTTTGAAATTTTAAAAAGTGTATTAACAGGCTGCATGTGCGTTCAAAAGCCAGCACAGAGCAAACTTTTGCAATAAATGCAGCATTTTTTTTTTATTTAGCTGAGCTTTACTTTTGAGCTGAGCTAGATGACTGTTGGCAGGAGTGTTAAGAAAAGAAACTAAAACTGCTTGTATTAGATGCACAGCCTTCAATGGCTTTTATTCCCTGTGGGTAAGCCAACTAAATTTCATTGCCAGGTCTTAACACTAGAATCAGTCCACTGAGGAGTCTCTATAATGGACAAAGGGTATATGTTACTCTAGAAACAGTAATTCTTAGTCTTCTTAATTTCTTTGGGGGAACTGGCTGATGGAATCTTTTTCCCAGTATCTGATTCCCTGAAGGTCACAGAAGAAACAGGAAAGAGAATGACTGATCATTTAACTATTAAATTAACAGTCTTAACCTCTCAAACTTTTAGTGCATGTGAACAAGTTGAAAAAGACAGGCAAAAACACACAGCAGAATGAACTAGATTTTAGAAGTTTCCTTTGACTGTTGGTTGCTCTTAATTTAGAAAACATTAATGACTGGTTTCTATATTATTTTGATATGTAAAAGAACAAACAGGCAACATTTTCATCCATACTCTGGAACAGTTGAATTCATGAATGTCTTTGTAAGGGCAAGGGACCTGTTTTTTTTTTTTGACAAAATACATACAGTTCTGTCACCAGCACTGTGTTTACCTTCTTGATTAATTTGCTGTGAGTTTTCCATTAACCAGTGATCTGTGAGTATGAATCAAGAAGATACCTGAAAGCTACCTCACTATTAATGGGGCACTAAAGATTGTTTTTCGGTACACTGATAGAATGCACACTTTTACCAGGCCCTAAATTTAACCTCTGAGTTTGAACCATCAAAATCCTAGAGAGAGGGGAAAGTTGCTACTTCAAACTACATGAAGTTATGATAAATCTATGACAGGAGGAAAGCTTCTAGCCCTCAGCAGCTAACCCCAACTTGAAATATCAAGCAAACTATAGATACACTTAAAATGCATAAGCTGAACTTAACCTAGGCCTCCTGGGAGAGTGCTCTGGCAGACCTGAAGTCCCAAGCAGTCTAAGAAGTTGTATTGCCTATGTAGATAATGTAGTCACCCAACAAGATCAAGACTGGTGACTTCCAAACCCAAGTCATGAGAAATGCCACTGATTTAAGCAGGGACTGTGAAAGACAAGTAGGTTGACCAAACCAGCTCAAACCAAACTCTACCCTCAAACTCTACCCTGGGAGCTATATATCAAGTGGATATACCATCAACAATACTGCTCTGGGGTGGAATGCTATGTTGTAGGTAACAACAGACAAATCACTCTCTCAGACAGTTTTCTTAGTTAATATTAGGGAATACCTGGCTTAATTCTACTAAGCAAAAGCTAGTCTCTGAAGTGTCACACAATTAATTCTCATCCTTAATTTGTTCATTATTCTACTGGCCATTAATCTAACAATTCAGGAGGGATGTGGACAGCATCAAGAGGATCCAAAGGAGGGCCACTCGCATGATCAGGGGGCAGCAGGGCAGACCCTACAAGGAGAGGCTACAGGACCTGAACCTGTTCAGCCTTCACAAGAGAAGGCTGAGAGGGGATCTGGTGGCCATCTATAAACTTACCAAGGGGGACCAGTGGGGAATGGGTGAGACCTTGTTCCCCCGAGCACTACCAGGAGTAACTAGGAATAATGGCCATAAGTTGACTGAGAGTAGGTTCATGCTGGACATCAGGAAGCAGTACTTCACAGTCAGGGCAGCTAGGATCTGGAACCAACTTCCAAGGGAAGTGGTTCTTGCTCCTACCCTGGGGGTCTTCAAAAGGAGGCTAGACAATCACCTAGCTGGGGTTGTTTGACCCCAGCATTCTTTCCTGCCATGGCAGGGGGTTGGACTTGATGATCTGCTCAGGTCCCTTCCGACTCTACCAACTATGAAACTATGAAACTATGAAAACACCCATAAACCAGAAGGAAAGGATTCTTGTTTCAAACCCATTCTTCCTAACAATGGAGTCAGAACTAGACATTTCCAATCACGTGTATGCTTCACCTTTACTACCCATCTTGTATCTGCCAACTGCCCATAGGAATCAAAGGGCTCAAGCTATCACTTCTAATCCTTTGAGCCCCCCTGTTAATAGCCTTCAGACCCCTAATGTATGTCCCCAATAACCATAAAGCATCCTGCCAAGTGCTGCAGTTATCACAGCTGAACACCAGAAAAAAGACCACCAGGGCAGGCTATGTAAACCTCTCTTACAGCCCAACTCTGCTCTAAACCCTCCTTTTAGTGTCTGAAAACCCACAACATATAAAACTGCTCAAATCAGGATCCCTAGTCCACATCCACAATTCTTACCTGCCCTATTCATCCATCATTCCCTTACTATTGTGCTCTCCTCCTTCTAACACATTCATCTTGAGAAACATACAAATACTCAAAGCTCAACCCAATCTTCTACAGACAAAGTGTGAACATGATCCATGTTGCAGAGGAATAAAAAATATTGTTTTTCTAACCCAAGAAATACCTCCTCCCCTCAACCTTAGGTTCCATCTTTGTGACTCTCACTCTTTATGGAAAGTATTTTAAAATCCAGCTCTACTCTCTGCCACCAGGACAAGGAAGTGTATCAGTTAAATGGAGTGGAGTTCTATCATCTCGCCCTACTTCCCTCCTTTACTCTAAACTACCGTCAATACTGACCTTTTATAAACATTCTTCCAAAATGATAAGCTCTCAGCTCTTTAAAACTTTTTCCTGAAGTAACTTAGCCTTATCACATCCTCTCTGACTGAGGTGAAATAAACACATAAGCAGCAACAAAGGCCTATCTTCAAGTTTACATAATTAGGCATCAAATCCAACATTTTGACTCCCTATAGCAACATCTACCCATTTCACTCCAAAATTCCTCTCAATATCTATCGGTGACATCACCACGCACAATTAAATACGTTCTCACGCCCAGCCTGGGTGTCTGAGTCCCAGCTGGTGCATCACACAAAAGGGACCACATCCTTTCCAGCAATTGTGGGGGAAGGCTGCTGGTTTTAAAAAAATAATGCAACTGGGGTGCCAGATTGACAGCACTGTAAAGTGTATAAAATGAAGGCCTTATAGAAGGGAGAAAGCAAACTTGGAAAAGAGCAGTGCTAACATGTAGACAGTATCTCAAACTTCATCCCTATCCTATACTCAGCCTTGGTCAATTTGGCATCTCAATTAGAGCTAAAAGAACTGGGCTGAGGTCTGCATCTTGTTTTAGACAGGCCACCGTACAACTAGAATATGGCCATGACTTCCAGTCAGTTATAACCTTGGTAGATTTCTAACTCTGAAGGTGAGGATCCTCTCTGAGGATCATCACCTTGTCATGGTGGAGAGGCTTGTGTGTTCCAATGACCCCGAGAACAATGCCATCTCGAGCTCACGTTCTTGGTAGGGCCACCCAAGGTCGAGGGGGAGGTTCCAGATAAAGAATGATCCGAGAAGTCCTCAACAGTACAGCAAGGCTGTGGCCCCAATGGCTGTGAAGGTGGAAGAAGGCTGCAACAGCGAAGTGGCCCCAGTTGTTATGGTTTGCCATGCCACTGAACCCAGCCACCAACCGCCAAGACCATGTGGGTCTGACTGTGCACCTGAGTCCCCATGCTAAACATGCCACACGGAAACTTCCGTCAGGTCCAAAAGCCCTGTGGCAATGGAAAATTGGGGATGAGGGCAGGGCTGTGATACCTGGAGACCCCCAGCCAAGAATCTGCACAGGCATTGGATGCATGATGGTCAGGCACCTGTGTTAGGACAGGGGTGACATTCAGCAGCTGCATCTGTGACTGAGCAGTCCTTTTTAGGATACTGTCTGCTCACCCTGATGGGGAAGGAACTAGAAAAGATACCCCAAAAATAGGCTGTCCCATCTCTCCTGACTGGGAAACCACACCCAGTAGGATCACCGTTCCTGGGGCTGAAATAAGGAAAAGCTAAATTTCGGAACCTGGAATGTGAGAACGCTCATCGACACCCAAGGAGCGATCGCCCAGAAAGATGAACTGCCATCGTGGCTCAGGAGCTAGCGAGGTACAACATCAACATCGTTGCTCTCAGTGAAACCGGGCTCTCCAGGGAGGGACAGCTGAGGGAGCTGAGGGACAGCTGAGGGAGCTGAGGTCAGCAGAGGATACACCTTCTTCTGGAAAGGGAAACCAGACCACAACCCCCATATCCACAGAGTCAGTTTCGCCATCAGGAAAAAGATCGCTGATGTGCTCCCCAAATTCCCTTTGGGTGTCAATGAAAGGCTGATGACCCTTCACCTGCACATCAGCCAAAACCAACGTGTCACTGTCATCAGCGCATACGCTCCAACACTGGATTCTGATGAGGAAATCAGGGAAAAGTTCTACTCCGATCTCAACAATGCCCTTGCCTCCATCCCCTGGGGTGACAAGGTCATTCTCCTGAGCGACTTCAATGCCCAGGTTGGACGTGACCATGAAATCTGGAGTGGGACTACCAGCAAGAATGGCATGGGGAAGCCCAATGCCAATGGTATCCTGCTCCTGACTAAATGCAGCCAACACGGCCCAATCGTTGTTCCCTCTAAGCTGCGCGCATGCGCAGCAGCGCACAAGTAAAAATCTTGCCACACACAAACTTTTTAAGGCTGCGCACCTGCCCAGAGAGGAGCTGGGCGCAGAGTGTGGTGGAGGCACCGGGACCATCGTGGGACACTTACTGAAGGTAAGCTCCTCACTTCTCATGCAGGGCAGGCAGCAGCTCCTCCCTGAGGCGAGGCGAGGGCTGGAAAGGGCTCTGCCGGCTCCGGGGAACTGTTCCACACCCCTGTGTCGGGGAACTGTTCCACACCCCTGTGTCGCCTTGGGGAGTAAGGCGGCACATGGCATCAGGGCTGGGAGTGGAGCAGCTCCCCGGAGCCGGCGAAGCTCACACCAGCCCCCAGTCCTGACTTGCCTCATCTCAGGGAGGAGCCGCTGCCTGCCCTGTGTGAGGAGTGAGGAGCTTACCTTTGGTAAGTGTCCCACGCTGGCCCTGGTGCCTCTGTTTCAGTTCTATCAACTGACTGCGTCCAGCCCATGGGACACTAACCGGCGGACCGCGCAAAGCGGCACGCCCACGGACCAAAGCGGCACGCCCACAGACTGCTACTCCCCAGAGGGAACATTGAGCCTGATCATGATAAACAGTCTTCCACCAGAAAGACTGGCTCAAAACCACGTGGAGGCATCAGAGGTCGAAGCACTGGCACCTCTTGGACTATGTCATTGTCCAAGGTAGAGACCTGAGGGACGTGCTTGTCATGAGGGCCATGAAGGGATCTGAAGACTGCTGGGCAGACCACTGACTTGTGCGCTCAGTGCTGAACAACTGCTTGGTACCAAGACACTGGAAGACCTAGAAGGCCACCCCAGAAGGCTGCACACTGGGAGCAACTCAAGTCCACCATCCAAGAGACCTGCGCTCAGACTATTGGGTTCACATTGCGACAGAACCAGGACTGGTTCGATGCCAATGACATTCAGATCCATGATCTCCTCGAGCAGAAGTGTGCAGCCTTCATTGCCCGGCAAAGCCATCCATGAAAGACGGTGAAAGATGGCAGTGTACCACCAGCTGAAGGCTGAGGTCCAGCGACGCATCCGTGACATGAAGAACAACTGGTGAATGAAGAAGGCGCATGTGATCCAGGGCTATGCTGACCAGCATAACATGTGTAACTTCTTCCAGGCTACCAAGACAACCTACAGACCCCGTTCCATTATCAAAACCCTCTCTGATCACAGGATAGCTCACGGCTCCTCAAGGACAATGACATCATCCGTCTGTGTTAGAAAGAGTATTTTGAACTCCTCCTTAACTAGGAGTCCACCATATCAGAGGAGACTCTCCAAGCCGTCTTGCAACACCCCGTGGTGGCTTCCCTTGGTAATTCACCAATCAACAGAGAGCTGAAGTGGGTCATCCATCAGATCAAAACCAACAAAGCCTACAGGCCAGATGGTATACTCACAGAGATCTACCATGCTGGTGGCTTCTGGCTCACATCACAACTCCACCAGCTTATCCTCCACCATTAGGACAAAGAGGACATCCCCAGGGATCTCAAGAATGCAACCATCGTGACCATCTACAAGAAAGGGGACAAATCTGACTGTGGGAACTACAGGGGGATTTCCCTCCTGTCCATTGCGGGTAAGATCCTGGCCTGCATCCTCCTGAACTGCCTTCATTCCGTTGCTGAGGAGATCCTTCTGGAAACTCAGCGCGGCTTCTGACCATCCTGTGGCACTGCGGACATGGTTTTTGTTGCTAGGCAAATCCAAGAAAAATGCCAGGAGCAAAAATAAGAACTGTTCCTTGCCTTCATTGACCTGACCAAGGTGTTCGATTCCTTAAATGGTGAAGCTCTGTGGACCATCCTCCAACACCTTGGCTGCCCACTGAAGTTTGTCACCATGCTGAGGCTCCTGCATGATGATACAACTGTCACTGTCCTAAGTGGAAGATCTGAAACTGACGACTTCTGCATCCAGACTGGGGTCAAACAAGGTTGTGTGATAACCCCCACCCTGTTCATCATCTACTTGACCATCATCATCCACTTCATCCAAGATGATCTACCATCTGGCATCAGTATCCAGTATCAAGTGGATGGAAAACTTTTCAATCTTGGGCGCTTCTGGGCAAAAATGAAACTTACCACCAAGGACATCCACGGCCTTCAGTTTGTGGACAATTGCTGTGTGATGGCTCACTCTGCACAGGATGTGCAAGCGACCTTAGATCTTAGATCAACTCTTTGTATGAGAGACTTGGCCTGTACTTGAATGTCATCAAGATGAAGGTTCTCCACCAACCCTCCCCAGGCCAGCTATACTTCCCTCATGCTATCTACGTAGATGGGGAGGCTCTGGCGTACGTGGAGCACTTTCCATATCTCGGCAGCCACCTCTCTCAATGGCCTACCATTGATGAAGAAGTCCAGCACAGGGTCAACTGCACCACTGCCACCTTCTTTAAGCTGCGACAATGTCTTTGAAAATGGAGACCTTCAGAAGTCGACAAAGGTCCTGGTTTACAAGGCTGTCATGCTGACCACCCTCCTCTACTGAAGTGAAAACTGGACTGTCTACCGACACTACATTAACACCCTTAAGAGCTTTCACCAGCGGTGCTTGCGTCGAATCCTGGGGATCAAATGGGAGGACAGCTGGACCAGTCCTCCATGAAGCTGCATCCACCCGTATCGAAGCCTTGCTTTTGAAAAATCAACTCCGATGGACAGGCCACTATGTCTGAATGTCCAAGAACCACCTCCCCTGCCAGATTCTCTTTCCCCAGCTCTCCATTAGCCAATGCTCAAAGGGCAGCCAAAGGAAACTGTACAAAGACACACTCAAGGTCACACTCAAGCACAGAGGCATCGACACCAATGGCTGGGAGAAGCAAGCTGCTGACTGGTTGGTGTGGTGCCATCTTGTCCACTAAGGCATACACCACTTTGAGGTCCAATGACTTGATACTGAGGCAGAACAGTGGTGGCGGAGGAAGGAGAAGGAGACCAAGCCAGGGCTGTGAATTCCACTCCCCTGCGCAACATGTCCCCATTGCCGAAGAGTGTGTGAATCCAGACTTGGGATTTCTAACTTCTATAAAGTTCAATGACTGCTACGTGTGCTGTAGTTCTTGGAATATTTAACATTCTAATATATCTGATCTTTGTTGAGTAGGGCTGTGTGAAGCTTTGGGTGCTGATTTGATTCGGAGGAGATATGGCCCAATTTGGTGGCTGACTCTCTGAATCTGAATCGAATCGGGAGACAAATAAAAAGGTCTGAATCGATTCGAAGCTCTCCGAATTGATATGGAAAAGATTCGGAGAGCTTCGGAGAGATTAAGACAGTCCCCACTCGCTGCTGCAGGGAGCTGGACCTGGACTCCATGCTGATAAGCAGGGAGCAGGGGGGGCTGGAGGAGGCGGGAGGAGCTATGGAGGGACCCCTGCTAGGCCCCATCCCCTGCCTGCTCCCCCAGGCCCCCTGAGTGCCCTCCAACCCTCACCTGCTCTCCCAGCCCCGTCAATGGCTTCCCCGCCTGGTCCAAGTGTCCCGGCTATTTAAAAAAAAGTCCTGCACTCATCGGCTGCTACAGCAGCTGTTGGGGCTTCTGGGGGCTTGTGGCAAAGCCCCCCATGCAGCACAGGGCACTGGGAGGCAGCAGGGATTGCCTCCCCACCTGGCAGAAGATGGTGAGTGTGGTGCTTTAAAAAAAAAGTGCCAGGACACGCAGGCCGGGCGGGGCAGCCATTGACAGGGCTGGGAGAGTAGGTGGGGGATGGGGCCTGGTTGATTTAGAGATTCGGCCAATCAGCGGTGGCAGAATCTCAGAATCAGATTCACCTGAATCAATTTGGGACAGTAATTCGAATCACCAAAAGGAATCACTGTCCCCCGAATTGGCTGAATCTGAATCCGAAGCAAATACTAGCCAATTCGCACAGGCCTATTGTTGGGGCTCCTAACAAGCAATGGTGCTTGCTGACCTACATTTCTCAAATGTAAAACCAAAAGTTAACAAAACTACTTACCCAGCACCTTCTGCTTCATTTGCTACTGTGGTCAATATGAGGATGAAAATTGACAAGGTAGAGTTTGCCAGCCTGTAAGTACATTTTGCAGTTCCAACTTTTTTACCGTTGATGGGAGCTTCTGGTTTCAACACTAGTTTTACTACCTAGCATCTGACTTCAAGAACACAGCTTCCAAATAAAAGCTATCACCTGATGAATTCCCATGAACTGCCGCATCTTCCAGGATATCAAAGGATACCACCAATTTCCAACCTGTTACATGCAAACTTTGTCAGACCATAACAAAAAATTATCAGTTTTTGAAATGTAAAAGGCTAGTCAATTTTCTTGTCACTGTAAAATGCCTCTTTAAAGTATGCATTTTGATGTGTTTTTGTCTAGTTTTTAAGAAACATAGGGGTGAAGGGTACCTTCCATTCCCGAGGAGACCATTTCATTCTTTCATATTCTTCTGTTTTCATGATAAACAGCCTTAGTGTAATTTGCTTCACACACAGGCAAGTTTGCCATATTGTTCAGCTAATGGCCCCTTTTTAAGTTATGAGATTCCAAATACCAAATTCTGGGTGTTTCACATTCGAATGCAAAACCTGTACCAGGCAGAACAAAGTTTTGGTACAAAGATTAAAACAATTATCTTCTCAACAAAACTTGTTAACATCTGCATGCTGAAAAATCTAAAGGCGCAGTCTAGGAGAGAGAAAAAAATACATCTAACAAACAGCTCTGGGTTGGGGTGGGAAGAGAAAATTAGAAAGGTTATTTTGGAAAAAGACAAACAATTTTGGGTGAAAGTTGATTTTTATTTTGCCAACCACAACTTAAACTAAATTCAAATTTATTTTCCTTCATTCATTAAGGATAATTGATGAGGTTTTAAGATTTGGATAGTTGCCAGTTGGGAAAGAAAGGAAACTATTTATTCATCCCTAGCAATATTTTGCTGATTTTAATTTTATCCCTCTCCTTTCTGTTTATTTTATGACACTAAAGCCACGACTTTGTTTTCCTCAGGTATATAAACTCTCATCTGAAGCACCTGCTGCTGAGTCATCCAGTAGAGGGCACCATGTAAACTTATAATGGGAAATCACTTACTTAAAAGTAGGCTTGGCAGAATTTGTTCTTAATTTTTTTAATAATTTTGATGGATAATGATGCTTATTGTTAAGCATTTAGTTCAATTTTTAGAGATTTAAATTAAATTAACAACATAAAGATCCTCCACCCCTGAGGTGGCAAAAAAACCCAACAACCAAAACTTGTATATTTTCTAACTGGAGTCTCTCTCACCATGTACTAGTCTCACCAGTAGACTGCTTCACCTCTTTTTACAGTCTCTCTCTGGTTCTCTGCAGCTGAGTTGTCTCACTCAGGCTTTAGGAACTTCCCACCACTGCTTCACACACCTTCCTCCATTGCCACCTCTTCTGGTGCGGTATGAATACTATTCTCCCTCTTTCCCCTCTGTGGGCTTCAGATAGAGATTTAAGTAACCTATTATCTCCTTCCACCCCCTTCTGGGAACCTGTGAATGAGCACCTAATTGTTTAATTGACAAGTCATTAGGCACTGACACATCAGTTCATATCGTATCAGCACCAATAAAAGGAAAACTGACATTATCAGCAATCAGCTTTTTTGGCTGATGTAGCCGATAATGTTGCCAATGCATGCCATGAGCAGCTGCAGTATGCATGCAGCCAGAAGCACAGCCTGGGAGCTTGGAGAGCAGAGTGCAGCTGGTAAGCCTGTTGGGGGAGAAGGGGTAGGGGAGGCAGGGCAGATTGAGGCCCCCTCAGTGAGGGAGGGAGTGGGGCTGGGGTAGGTGCTGCCCAGCCAGGGCGGGGCGGGATGGGGTACAGGATGGAGCCATGGCTTATTTAGGGGGCACGGGGAGGGGGGGAGGTGGTTCCCGTCACTGCCTGTACCCTCAGGGGAGGCATGGGGGGCATGTGCCCCCTGATCTGCGCATGGGGCAAGGGAGGGCTGGGAGTAGTACTGGGCTCTTCCCAGAGGGGGTCTGGGCCGGGGCTGCACTCGGGGTGGGCAGTGGCAGCTCTAGGAGGGGAAGACTTCTGGGGCGGAAGGTTACAGCCCCCCCACCCCAAAATTCACCATAGCACCTCCGTAACTCCTTCCCAGTGCCACCGCCACCCACTCTGAGCACAGCCCTAGCTCAGGACCCCACCAGGAAGAGCCCTGCACCACTCCCAGCCCCAGCCCACAGCAGCAGTCCTCCCTCACCCTGCACACAGATCCAGGGGGCATGTGCCCCCCCATGTCTCCCCAAAGGGTACACGCAGTGGCAGGAGCCACTCTCCCCACCCTCACACCCTCTGGACAAGCCGCAGCTCCATCCTGTGCCTGACTCCACCCTGGCTGGGCAGTGCCTTTCCCTGCCCCAGCCCCACTCCCTCCCTCATGACGGGAGCCTCAATCTACCCACCCCCACACCCCTTCCCTCCCTCCTGCCCCTTTCCTGCGACAAACTTACCAGCTGGACGCTGCTCTCCAAGCTGCCAGGCTGCATATTGGCAATCAGACCAGTATTGGCCGATAGGACTCGTTAATAATCAGACATTGGTAGTGTCCCAAAAAATATTTATCGGTGCACCCCTACTGCCCATTGTTTTCCTCTTTAAAGAGACCAGTCCTCTATACTCTGGCCTGCAACTCCCTTCTGTTCTTCTCCGTCTTTTCAAATATTAATGATGGAAATATTTTTTTCGTCGCCCTGTATGATGTGAACTTGCTGCTTATCGACTTTTACCAATAAAAACCAAATCCTGCCAAGCCTACTTATAAGCAGTGCATACTTCACTTCTGAAACATATTTCACCCCCCAAGCAATAGGGACATTTTTGGCCTGTACAGTATATGAAGACCTAGAACAATTGGCACAATCACTTTTCCTTGCAGTAGAATTACATTTATTGAATCCTACCCCCCTCGTTTATTTATTTATTTTAAATAAGAAAATGTACTTTGCTTTGCCTTGCTATAAGGATTCTGACTTCAAATGTACATACATTTCTGATGCATGTTAACTGTGTCCAACTGGACTAGGGCAGATTTACATGCAATTACCGGTAGGAAAAATTGGAAAAAAGGAAACCAAAGCAATAAAGTTTTTGTGTTTGTTAATATAAACAAACCTTGTATTGCCATATGCTTCAAAATGAAACATACAGTATATTAACAGAGGATGATAACCAAAAAGGATAATACCCACACAATAAGGCCGTGTTAAACTACCAGCCTTGACTTTTTGTTCTAAACAAAATGTTTACAGAAATGTTTGCTTGAATGTCCCAGGCTGGGATGTACATGAGCCACAGTGAAGTTTTGTGCATGAACTCTTCAACCTGAGAGGTTTAGCAGAAAAGCTCCTTTACAAGGCCTAATTAAAAGCAGGTTTGTCTCAGGGCCCTCACTCACTCTGGTTTTTATTTTGGCCTTCTCTCCATGTCAAAAGTCAAGTCCCAAAAGAGAAATGAAGTTCATTATTGAGTCAGGAGCATTTTTTCTGCTTTTTCATTCTAAAGTCTAACTAAACATGTTTTGGGTTTTAGTTTGGCATTCTGCACCTCCAAATAATATTTTATTTTATATGCACCTAAGGGTGAAATGTAAGAAGCCTTGACTTTGCCCTCCATAATGAATAATGTGTGAAAAGTACAGTGCAATCTCCCTCACATGCAACTGATTTGATATGGGGAACCAAATATTCTAAACAGATGGGGCACACACTGGAAATATTTTAGAGCCCAAAGGAACTCACAATAATATCATCATCATCATCATCAGGTAGCCTGGTAAACTTTTATGCAACCACATTATGAAAATACAATGTATCAAGAAGAATTCTGCTGTATAGATTTGTAACGAAATCTTTCAATTAAAAAAAATTCTTAGGTTTTGATTCTTGTCGTAAATAGTACTAATGCTGACAGTATCCCTATCAGTAGCATTACTAATTGGAGGCAGCAGCCTTAGTTGCTACCTTCGTTGGGGGAGGGCATAAAAAGGCACGAAGCAGGAGCAGGTGCTGCCCTAGGTGTGGAGCTCTGCTGCTACACCTCTGGTCCCTATTTTATACTTCCCTTAAATATTGTACTTAATTGTTACATCTCATTTGCATTCCTTATTGCTGCCTTGACATTTCATACTATGGTAGCAGTTCTAATGGAATAGCAACTTCACAAGCTGAATTCTTATTTAGTGTCATTAATGGAAGAATTAAAAAACTAGAAAGAAACAAAATCGGTAGAAGGGAGGAAAGCATATGGATTACTATTAAAAAAAACCAACTCCCCCCTCCCCACACAAACACACACAGAAGCAATATTTTTCTTTTCCATTCCTAGCCGCTTCACTCATACCTAATCTACTACATGTGGCAGAAGGAACATATCTCCCATGCTGCCTGAAATACCAGTATGGTCATTACAATCCAGTGTGATTTCAGGGAAACATCAAAGAAACATGGTCATTGACAGATGCAACAAAGGAGGACTGACAATGAAGCAGTTAATCACTTCAACTTCTTCTGGCTATCTGTGGTAGTTTTGTAATTGCACAATAGTTGATTTAGACTTTAGCGTGCTTTGCTTGGAGCCAATAGCAGAGGCATACTCAAAAGCATGATATTTGTAGTACACATTTCCAAGAACAAAAATGCAGTGGTGTTTTTCAAAAAGTCCCTGAATGTTCACCAGATGTGAAGCACATATGGCACTAGAACACGAGAGAATAATGTGACAATAAAATTTAATCAATTCAACATGCGACAGTAATCACACAAAGATGACATGCAAATGTTTTATAAACAAAAAAATATGTAAATTATTTTTAGTTCTTCAGGACACAAAAAAGGTCGCCTGGTCATACATGAATTAGTCTTTCCACCCTTCTTAGAGTCCATCTGCAGGAAATATGTTACACCCTCTGTGAGACAGCAGTTTATCAGAGTGTGCTTCTCACACAAGATATTAAATTCTTTCTTCATAATACACAGAAAAACTAATAAAGAAAGTAATCATTTGGCCTAATATCCTTCATGAAATTAGAGTCCTTTCTACTACAACATCCAGATAAGGTTGATGATAGAAACCAAAGTGATTTTGGTACTTATGAAGGACATCTGACTGACAGACATGAACATTTATATTCTTCCCTGATGCACAGAATGAGTACAGATGAGAAATAGCCCCTTAAGTTTAGATACACTGCTCTGCCACCCATGAAGTTAAAACGTCACTCATTCTCCATAAACAATCATTTCTTGGAGGCCTAGCTGATGCTGGCAACTGAATGCAATAAGTCACATCATGCAAACATCTGTCCAACTGGACACCTGAAATTTTATACAGGTAACCAAAAAGCCTTCAGATGATAACACCATTTGGGGTCCAAACTGATAGCCCTACTGAATTTACATGGAGTTCAAGATGATTTTTGATAGAGCAACAGCTACCAAATTAGGTCAATTATAGCCAAGAAGCTATAGGTTCTGTATCCCATTAATAAACCTCTAAGCCTCCCCAAATTCATGCTAGTTTGTTTAGTGAGTATATCTGTGGTGACAGTTTCATATATTCAACCTGCTGCCAAATGAATCTAGATATGTATACCCACAATACAATGGTAAACACACAAATAATATAGTATCTAGTAGGGCTGGGCAAAGCTTTGATCCCAGATTCAATTCAGTGGGGATTTGGCCTGATTTGGTGGCCGAATCTCCAAATCCAAATAGAATCAAGAGACACTTTAATCTCTCCAAACCAAATTGGAACCCTCTGAATCGATTCGGTGATTCGGACATACACACAGCTTTAAATGTTTTTTCTACATACCTCTATATATCAGGCAGCTCGTGAATGCTGAGATGCTGGGACAGATGGAGCATGCCACAGAAGCGCTTGGGGCTCCCCAATGTGCTCGGCAGCAGACCCGGAAATGGACCAGAAGCACTTCCAGTCCACTTCTGGGTCCGCCAGGGAGTGTTCAGGGGAGCCCTCTGCGCACCCCCAGCTCAGCAACTGGTGCCTCCTGGGTCTGGGGGGGCACCCATCCTTCTTCCCCTCCCGGGGGGGGGGGGGGGGGGGGGGGTGTCGGCGCAGGATGTGCCCCCCCCGCCCGCTCCCCAGCAGACTTCCAGTCCACTTCCAGGTTCGCCACCAAGCATGCAGGGGACCCTCCCACACTCTGTGGGACGCTCCATCCACCCCAGTGTTGCAGTGTTCACAAGCTATGCCTGGTACCTCGAGATATGTAGAAAAAACATTTAAAGCTGTGTCTATGTCTGAATAACTGATTCAGGGACAGTGGTCTGAATCAATTAATCAAATCATTGTTCCCGATTCAGGCCAAATCTGAATCGAATACGGCCCGTTTTGCACACCTCTAGTATCTAGTTTCGTTGATCTGCTTCAATTACAGATATTCATCTAATTAGCTAGTTGCTTTTTTCCTCTCTTATCTTGTATGCACAGCTATTGCTACTTCCATAAAAGTACTGAAAAGAAAAGTAACAAAGTTTCAGCAACTTTTAACTGGAGTATCTATCTCCCATGTGTACACAAGTAAGTACCGCTTTGAACAATCCACTGTTTTCTTAAAGGAAAATAAATTCACACCCTACAATTCTGAAAGAAGACAAAGAATATAATAATTATTTCACTGTTACAGAACATACTGTTAATCCATTTATAGACCTGTGTGATAAAAACCTATACCTCAAGGTGATAAGGGAGATTCTATTAATTTAAGAAAGACTTACCACATTTATGTACATACCACATGCACCTTTTCTCTCAAAATTAGCCATTGGAATGCATGTTTTAAGTCAGAAAGGCAATTTCCATGCTAGAATGGAGTCATGGGGATGCTAGAATGGCTATTGGGGGTTGGATCCCTCCTGCTGCATGGGGAAGGGATGGAGTCTGATACTTGCCAAAAGCTAGTGTTACCCTGCTCAGCCAGAAGTTGCTGCCAATTTGGCAGCAGCTATGACAATTACACCTCTAGCTTTTGGCTGAGCAGGAAAGAAAGGGTGAATGAGACTGATGAGCAGACTCTGTCCTGGTTCCTTGTGGCCAGAATTTACCCATGACTCTAGAATTTTTTCTTCTTCTTTCTGCCTTCCCAAAGCAAGGTATGTGCCTTATCTGGCAGTGTGTGGTATGCCAAAAAATATGATGCACTGTAAACAGCATAGGAAGCAGACCCCCCGCCCCAGCAGATTATGGCTTCCCCTTATGGCTTTTCACAGAGAAATTCTTGACAAACATTGTTATGATTTACCATGGTAAAATCTAAATTTGGATAAATTCACAATCCATTGCAAAACATTAGTCCTTAATCTTACATAAAAAGTGGATATGACCAAGAATTTTAGATTCTCCCTAACTCCAATAAAAGATGCTTTTATAATTATTTTATTGGGTTTTTTTTAAAGAGATAGCTATCAAAAGAATAAAGACTGAAAGATTTACTGTCTGTAACCAATCAAAATAAATACAAATCAAGTCACTTAGGGCCCAAAATTAAAACATTCACATATCTGTTAATAGTCAATAAAGCAGCCTCACCAATCTTCTTCTTGCTATTTTTTACTATGAAGCATTTTATTATACCTATTATAAGAAAATCACTACTTAGAGAATCAACATTTTATGGTTAAAATGGGTCAATTTGATTTCCTAAATTAATATAAATAATTCCACATCTCACTAAATGTAGGTACATTCTTTTAGGTCTGAGAGTCAAAATGTTGGTGCTGTACAATATCATTTTAAGGGGCTCATAAAAAATAATGAAGACATCACAAAAATAGAGGAATTCTTCAAGTCAATGTTTCTGTCGATGTTTCTTTTCTCTATTAGAAATATCTAGGAAAATGAAGACAGATTAAGAATCCCTTTGGAGTTAATGATATGTATTTGAATGCCTTTCTACCTGAGCCTTAAGAACTATACTAATTTCTCAAGCCTTTAGAAAAAATATACAGACTATCAGAAAAGAATAGCTGAATTTAATATGGGCGTACCCTGACCTTTGCAGAATAAAATTCCATTTAGAGAGTTTCTCATCTCGGGCCCATTGTCTTTTCCATTCCTTTCATGTCCCCAGTTAAAAAGGATTATGAAATTTTTCCCCTCTTTTGCTAATCAGACACTCCAACAAAGGCTCTTCACTCCATCCTTTACCTATGTTATACTCCAACAAAGGGTAAACCCAACATCATCTAAACATGTCTGAGGAATGAAAATGGTTTACAGGCTAAGTCATCTATTTTTCTGTAATTTATCACCAGATGTTTTAATTTGTTAAAAATTACAAGGTACTTATTCTTAGTAGTTTAATTTAGACTCCTATATGAGCTGGCTGTAAAGAATCAAAACTATCACTGTTTTTACGGAAGCCATGAGAATGTTGCCAACTTCACTGAGTTCCAAACTGCATGCGAGGATACAAATACTAGTCAATTATCTTCATGTTTTAAGAGATACGCAGCTACATAAAATAACTCCTGGCATTTCTTTAGAGTATATAAATTTGTATTGTCAGAGATTCATTTCATTTCAGGAACTAAGATGGCTAATCACTATCTTAGGAAGATGCATAGAAACAAGCTGTACTTGTATTAAAAACACTAATCCACAGAATCAACTAAGGACAATTCCTGCAGAGGTGCCCCTGCATAGAAGCAAACCCCAGAGTGGGAGGAAATAAAACCTACCAACTGAGAGGACACCTGATTTTTTCTCTTCAAAACCTTTTCAGCTTTGTAATGGCCTAAAAGCATTCTTTCTGAAAAGCCAAATTAAAAAAAAATTAAGGCCTAATTTAAAAGCAGGTACTATGGCATACCAAATTTAGGCAGAGAAAGTATCAAGGCCCTAAACTAAGTCTTCCCCCCACCATATATCCTCACTGTATGTTATATAGTGTGCACTGATAAAAAATTTTTGGGCCAAAACCAATGGCCGATTACTACCGAGCCATATCAGCTGATACTGATCTCATTGCCGATATAAAGCCTGGCAGCTTGGAAAGCAGCGTCTCCACTGGTAAGTCTGCTGAGGGCAAAGAAGGGAAGGGGTGTGAGGGGTGCAGATTGAGGCCCCCAGAATGAGGGAGTGGGGCTGGAGCAGGCGCTGCCCAGCCAGAGGGGTGGAACGTGGGACAGAACCATGAGCTGCTTGTCCAGGGGGCACAGGGAGGGGGGGGTCACACCCACTGCTGTGCACACCCCTGGGGGAGGCACAAAGGACATGTGCTCCCCAGATCTGCGCATGGGGTGAGGGCAGGCTGCTGCTGAGGGCTGGGGTGGCACTCGGCTCTTCCTGGCAGGGGGTGGGGTTTGGGCCAGGGCTGCACTCAGGGCAGGCGGTGGTGCTAGGAGTGGGGGCTATGGCAAATTTTGACATGGTTGTAGCTCTCCCCCATTACCCCCCAGCCCAGTGCTGCCACTGCCTGCCCTGAGTGCAACCCTGACCCAACCCTTCTGCTGGGAAGAGCCCGGTGCCATCCTGCAGTGGGCAGCCCACCCTCACCCTCACCCTCACCCTGCACACAGATCCAGGGGGCATGTGCTCCCCACGCCTCCCACGGGGTGTGTGCAGCAGCAGGAGCTTCTACCCCCCACAGCCTCCAACTGAGCTGCTCATGGCTCCATCCCAAGCCCTGCCCCACCCCAGCTGGGCAATGCCTGCCTCAGCCCCACTCCCTCCCTCATCATGAGGGCCTCGATCTGCCCCCCTTTCCCTCCCCCCTCCCCCTTCCACCCCACAAACTTACCAGCCAGTGCATGCTGTACTCCAAGCTGCCATATGTATGCTACGGCTGCACGTGTGCACAAGGCATTTATCAGCGACACATCAACCAAAAATGCTGATTGTCGATAATGTTAATTTTCCTTTTTATTGGTGCCGATACGAAATGGACCAACGTATCAATGCACCTCTAATGTTATAATATGGCCTAAAGTAACTCTTAGACAGTTCTAAGTCATTCTAGGGCCACACTTACCCCACCAGGAGAATGGAGAATTGAGCTGTCACACACCTGAGGTTTAGGACCAAGGGCAGTAATCATTTGCATAGCTCAGGGAAGCTCAGAGAGAACACCTGAATGTCTTTCATTAACTGACTCACTATAAAAAAGGCAGCTGCATTTCTAATATACAAACTTGTAAAGTGAAGAGAGTCTCTAAGGAAATAAAGCTGCCAGAAGGAACTGCTCTCCATTTCCTCAGGAAGGTCAGAAACTCTTTACTTGGGCAGACCTGGGAATCAATCCCAAACCCTGTAGGTTCTTTTGGGAACCCAATCAATCCCAAACCCTGTTCAACAGAATGCCAGACTGTTATTAGAAGGATGGACATTTTTGTCTAGCTACTACTGAATAAAGCTTACCTAAATCCTAATAATTTACCCATCTCTGAGATGGAGGGTTTTCTTTTGTTTAAGACAAGGAAACTGGTTCTCTCTTACAGGGAAGTGTGAGCTTGCCTCTTCTTTCTCTCTGTCCCTGCCCTGCCCAACAGGTCTATAGCCAGGCAAATGTATTTAATGTGACTTGACTTATTCACACTAAATGCAAGACCTGCTTAAAATCATTTTGGCCAAGATGCTTCAGGATAAAGATATTTTCTTAGTCTGTATACACTCAGACAGAGGTAAATCAAACTTGACTGAATTTTCCTGACTAAATTACACCACACAAATACCAGGATCTTTGTGGAGATGGTTTCAATACCCACAAAGGATGAAAATCTGGCAAAGCAGGACTGAAAACCAAACACACTCTTTAAGCTGTTTTTTCTTTTTTTTCTTTTCAGAACTCCTCCTTCCACTGAATGCATAGTACAGGGCTAAAGAACAGAGCATACCATAAAACACATTTCTAGTCCTCTCTAAGTGCTTTCTTCAGTAAGAAGAAAAGGTCTGTTCTTACATTGAGTTGGCTAATGCAACTTCAAAACATAGTGAAGGCAAGGCAGTTTACACTTTTTCCATGAGCTAGCAAGTCAAGGTAATCCCTACGATCTCTCCACAGTCTAAGCTAATTAAACACGAAAGCTCCAAACTACCTGTCACTTAAGGATTTTTATCTCAAGTTAGCAAAAAGAAGTTAAGAATATCTCATTCTTAAATCAAGATAATTCTTTTAAGGTAAAAAAAAACACTGGTCCAAAGGATCCTAAGTACAAGAACAGCTATAGTGCAGAACTCCACCCTGAGCAAGAGAAGGCAGAGGGAGAGAGAGGCTGGTCAATTTAGGATTTTCAGGAGGCAGCATATAGGGCTCTATGACTCAGGGAAGAGGGTAGAAGGCAGGGCAGGGTGGAGCCATAGGGCATTTGTACACATGCTTGCACCACAGCATCAGGCACTTTTAAAAGCACCCAGTGCTGCAGCGCATACATTTGTATAAACGGCAAAATGCACGCCAGCGCTGAGAAAATGGCAGTAGCACGTGTTTTAACTAAAACATATCAAGGGTGTTTTCGTTCAAAAGCTCACTATCATTTTCTGCGCGCTAACATGCATTTTGTTGCTTATTAGGGCTGTGTGAATCTTCGGTCCCCGATTCAACTTGGTGGAGATTCGGCCCGATTCGGTGGCTGAAACTCTGAATCCGAATCAAATCAGGAGACCCTTTAATCTCTCCGAATAGAACTGGAAGCCTCTGAATCAATTCAGAGCGATTTGGTGATTCGGACATAGACACAACTTTAAATGTTTTTTCTACATACCTTAAGGTACCAGGCAGCTCATGAATGGTGCAATGCTGGGACGGATGGAGCATGCCACAGGACCGCAGGGGGCTCCCCAGCATGCTCGGCAGCAGACCCGGAAGTGGAACATAAGCACTTCTGGTCCACCAGAGAATGCGTCGGGGGGCTCCCCCTGCACTCCCCCAGCTTCGTGACTGGTGCCTCCTGGGTCTGGGGGGGCACCCGGAGTCCCCCTGTGGCCGATCGCCAAACTGGGGGCACATGGGGGGGCCAAGCATGCTCCCCGGCAGACCTGGAAATGGACTGGAAGTACTTCTGGTCCACTTCCAGGTTTGCTGCCGAGCACACAGGAGACCTGCCGCACTCCTGGGGATGCTCCATCCACCCCACCATAACAGCATTCACAAGCCGTGCCTGGTAACTCAAGATATGTAGAAAAAACATTAAAAGCTTGAATCACGGTGGGGGAGTCCTGGTCCCTGCACAGGAAAACGGAGGTGAAGAATTTGCTTTCTCCTCTGGTGCAACCACCAAATTGCCCAGCGTATCTTGCAGGGGCCCCACATTTCCCTCTTGAGCCTTCTCTTCTCCAGACTGAAGAGTCCCAAGTCTTTCAGCCTCGTTTCATACGGCCTTCCCTCCAGGCCTTGGATCATATGAGTGGCTCTCCTCTGGACTCTCTGAAGCTTCTCCACATCCTTCCTGAAGTGGGGGGCCCAATACTGGATGCAGTACTTCAGATGCGGTCTCAGCAGGGCTGAGTAAAGCAGGAGGATGACTTCCCTGGTTTTGCTTGAGAAGACACATGGTGTAGTGGCTCACATTGACTTGAAAAAGAGAGCAGGCACTAGTGTATATATCTTATTCAGATGGGCTGCAATAATCTATCCTTGTGATAAATTCCCATCATTATGTTTGCCCAATAAGGGCCACATTTTTACAGTCATACTCAGGGTTGGCTGCATTTGATCAACTTCATAGTTAGTTTCCATTACTTTTGGAAGCAGTTTATTGATAGACAGTGTATTTAATGAGGTTTCCTTGTATGCAAATGTAAGCTGAGGAGCTTTGTCCCTCATGTTGATTGGGGTAAACCCTCATCTTATATTCAATGTCACAGGGAGAGAAAAACTGGGGAGACTCCCGAGCCCATGACGGGAACCCCAGGCCAGGAGCCGGGGGTGAAACAGGAAAAGAGAAAGTAAAGAAAAAAAAATTGCTCACCGCAGGACGGGAGGAGGAGCAAGGATGGCAGGGAAAGCCCATGCGAGGCGTTGATCGCACCTTAAGTCACTTGCGGCCAGCGAATGACGTCACTCCCAATCACCGGCCGGCGGAAATAAAAGGGCCGGTGGTGAGAAGGAGCGGGGCCGCGTGGGTGCCAGGAGAGGGCTTGGCCGGTGGTGTCAGCCGGAGGCACGGGACGCCAAAAGCAACTGCGCGCGCTGGCTGCGGAGAACCGGAGGAGCCCGGCGGCGAGTCAGCGCCTGAAGCCAGAACAACAGCTGCAGGCAAGCCAGGAGATGAACCGGTAGGAGCTCCCAGGGCGCAGGGAGGTCAACGGACCTAGGAAGACCCAGAGGGAAGGCAGCCACACTGGGAAGACCCGGAAAGAAGGGAGCCACGAGGAGGGGACCCAGAGAGAGGACTGCTGCTCTGGCAGGACCCAGAGAGAGGGCTGCGGGTCAGGGAAGACCCAGAGAGAGGGCAGCTGCAAGGCAGGGACCCAGAGAGAGGGCAACTCCAAGGCGAAGACCCAGAGAGAGGGTGGCTGTGCTGCGGAGACCCAGAGAGAGGGCAGCTGATCCCAAGAGATCTAGGGAGAGGGTCACACCGGCGGGAAACTGGAGAGGGAGTAGCGTTAAACCTGGGTAGGTGGAGTGGGGCCACAGAGCTGGGCCACGTGGAGGAGGCTATGTCACCAAGCGGAGATGTAGAGGGGCTATCTGTGAGCCATAAGGAAGCCCAATAGGGGTGGGGTTACGCCTCTCTTGGGACTTATTAAGTTTATTTTTTGAGTTGTGAAGGGTGTTTTATGTTTCCCCATATTAGAAGGGGTGAGGTGGTGTGGAGGTAGGAAGACTGGGGGAGTGAGAGGTGGGCTCATTGTTTAAGTATTTAGGGGAGCGTACGGTCAGTCACGGAAGCAACCAAGACCCGCCGGGCTGGGTAAAGGGCAAGGTGCAGGGGAGGAGGAGCCTCGCAGAAGACATCAAAGAAGCAGGCAACCGACGAGGGCGACCGCGCCGCACGAAGCCCCACCCACTGAAAGATTCAAAGTCATGGCAGGCGAGAAGGGGCACCTTGCGGCGCGTGGGAAGATCTCCCGTAAGGCCACCTGCAACGGCGAGGCAAGTACCAGCAAGCACTCGGATTAAGGAAGCCCGAGGTAAGATGCACGAGGCCTGGCGGGTGCATTCAAGTAAGTACAGTATTTGCTGTCTATACTTGGGGATTGTCACTGGTAGGTGTTGCAGGGCTTTGGCCCCTTCTTGACTGGTGCCTTGCTCCCCAGTGACATCAGGTTGAGATCCAGATTTGGCACAACCTATGTGGTCTGGTAGCTGCTCCTACTCTTTTGCCATGCCTTAGATGTTTTATTTTTCTTGGGAGACAGTTCCTGATAGGTGCCCCATGGGATCTCACACCTGGGTTTCTTTGTGGGGTTCCAACTTTCCCTTTACCCCACCCTTACCACATCCATGGCCAAGGTGGACTCTGCTCTTCACAGGCCCTGCTCTTGGATGATCTGGTCTCATCCATGCCGTCCGCCTCCAAGGGTTAGTGATCTTCTGGCCGCCAGTCCTCTTAAGGCCGTCCTTCATCTATGGACTATGGCCTTGGCAACTAAACCTATCCCAGTCTTGGGTTAACTGTAAACTTAGGATCACAATGAACAGAAGAGGTTAGTGTCCGCTGATTGGTCCCTTGGATCTTGCCTCCTGGGCCCGTTGTCCTGCTTGGGGCCTCTGGGTTCCCCTCTGCCTAATAGTTGTCCAGGAGGTATGGCAGCTCCCTGCCAGGCCTCTGCCAGCAGTCTTGGGGGACCCTCCTTTGGGTCCCCACCCCTTCCCACCTTGGCCCCATCTGATCTGAGGCTGGGCTGTCTGGGTCACACCATCTTGTGCTGCCCGTGTCTCTCTCCCTGCACTCCACGGTTTTCCTGGCTCGTCTCTCTGGAGAGGCTCCTGGTTGAGCTGGAGTCTCTCCCTTGCTGTGCTCTGCAGCACTCTGCGACCCTCTATCTGCTGCGCCGCCCGAGAGTGCCGGTGGCCCCTCCGTGCCGCCCTCCACCGCATCTCCCAGGTCTCCCCTTGTAGCCCTGACCACCCGTGCTGGCATCCCGGCGAGCTGCTTCTCCCCAGTGGCGCTCCCTGGCATCCCTCCACTCCCGGGGTTTGGTTTCCCTGAGTCGCCTGCCGGAATCTCCCCACCGTTGCTCGGCTTTCCCCTTCGGCATACTCCAGTCGAGTCTTCGGCTGCCTTTTGAGCAGCTTGAGCCTCTCTCTGGCCACGCCCCCACGCCCCGTTGACTTGCAGGCTCAGGCACCTACGAGACTGCCGTGCCTGCTCTCCCCATTGCGGTGTCTCTCCCCAGCTGTCACTCCTTGATGCACCTATGGTGAGTATCAGACTGAGTTGGGGGGGGCTTTCTCCTCCCCTCTTACAGGGACCAGGATACAGGGTTTCTGTAGACAAGCCTCACATGACAAAGTTAAATTTTTGCATCTTCATTTGTTGCATTATTAGTCATTGTTTCTATTAGAGTAGCAATTAAAGAACCCTACTATGGCTGGAATGCACTGTGCTGGGTACCACACACATACATCGGGAGGGAAAAATTGTTCTAATGAAGTCACAGTTTAATTAGACAAAGCAGACACTGGAAAGCTTGAGAAACACGAAGAGAAATGAAGCAACATGCCGATGCTTGCACAGAAGGTCAGTGGCAGGAGAACTGGACTCCTTTTCAGGGTTTTGACCCCCCAAATCTGGCCCCTAATTCACTACAGCTTGTTACTTCCCTAGCAATAGAAATACCTCTCAAAAATAGAACAAAAATAGAAAAACACAGAACAAACAGTCTTGTAATATTCTTGTAATTCAGTACTGGGAAAAAAAACTTCCAAAACAACTGGTCTGATGTCCTACATCAAAATGGGTCATTAAGATGGGAGTATTCCTGTGAGACTTCTGCTACTCATAGGCAAAAGGACCAGCCAAAGGAATGCTTTATAACTGTGTTTGCTTATATGTCACCACAAAGGCCACATCTAAAGGACACCATTTTATTTTATTTTTTTCCACAATATATATTTACAAGATGTAGCTGGCAAGGGGTTTAAAATCCTTCACATTGTTAGCTCTCAAGTATGTGCAAGTCCTTTTTCTGAATGTCTGGTAAGCCAAAACACTTGGGTGGTGCACTGGAGTTGTCCTTTGCATTTTCCAAAAAGTTTATGCACTTACAGCCACTTGCAAGGACTTATGGAAACCATTATTTTTATTCTAAGAGAAAGCAAGCTGAACTTATTCAATTATGTTTGCAACAATCTGTTTAAGAATTTAGGGATTTGGGATCAGATTGTGCCATTAGATTGACACCAAGTATTGCCTTGCTCATTATATACATGCTCTCAGTGGAATACCACAGAGAAAGATGCTTATGTGCTCTGAAAAAAGGCTGGCAAGGCCTGTATCTGTCAGCAAAATAAATTCACATAAAAAATTTAGTAGATTAATAGTATATTTAGAAAACAATGTGTGCTAAAGAAGTAAGTAGCAATTAATGAATTAGTAATACTCTTGGTATTGCCTCCCCACCTTGACACAAAAACCATACTTCTTTTATGTTTGATCCCTACTAGTGAAATCCTTCATTGTAAGTAAATAGTTGATATTATATCATGAAGAAGAGGAAGAGATCAGAGGAGTACAGGTGACTGACAGAAACAGACAGACCTGTAACTCGTAACAGACATTCCATGAAGCTGATGAACAGTTCCAACAACCTTGAGTGACTGGTGATGTTATTAAATTGAATCTTACACAGTACTATTAAGAAAGCAAGCTAACTAAGCATCAATTGCCATATGATTTTAACATGCCATTAAAAACCTGGTAAGAAATACTTGCTAGATACTTAATCTTATTACAAAAAAACCAAACATTTTCTTAACAGTTGGCTCCCTAAACAATATTTTTATTTAATATGGTTCCATTATTTTATTTTTGGTACACAGAAAACTGATTTAACAGCTCTAATTACTTAGTATATTTATTTTTCCCCAAAGCTTTTTAAATGTTACTGTTGCTCATTTAACAAAGATGGCTCTTTATTAGGTATTCACTTTAAAGGTTTTGTATGAATTTTATTTCAAAGCAAAGCACTTATTCTTTCAAAAATCCTCTCTTACATGTGAGCTAAACCACTGCATACTTTTCATTTTCTGGATAGGACTAGAAACAATCTATTTCTACAGAGGAATAAAGAGACCCAACATCTGATTTTGTGATTGTTTCATAGGTGCCTAGTGAAAGGTATTTTCAATCTTTGTCAAGTTAGATTCAGAGATTCTTAAAATAACTTTATTTCCACATTATAATAAAAGAAAACAGCTTTGTTTACATTCACACAAAAATGGGATTAGTTTTCTAAATTAATTCATCTCAGCATATTTTTCCATCAAGTTGAGAAACAAAGTAAGGGGAGGGAGGGAACTCCTTTGGGGTGGTAAATTAATTCATGTAGCCTAGATTTTAATAAAAGACAAATGATTATTGCTGTGCAACCTGAGACACGTGAATCTGAGCAATTCACAAAACCTACTGAAGAAAAGTTTGTGAAATCAGGCCCTTTTATTGTATGTCATCTTGGGTGCCCAAAATAAAGGTCTGCAAAATATCTAGGTACTGAAAATTCATGCCACTGTCCATTTTTATTTCAGTATTACGTAAGGGTCTCAGCCACCTTGGGGCTCTACTTTTCTGGACTCTGTACAAACACATAGGAAGAAATTATTCTTATCCAAGGAACTTCAATCTAATTTAGCACAAGATGCAATGAGTGAGTGTAACAAGCCAGAAGATGAAACAAGAATGACAAGTGTGACAGAATCGCATGGGTTATGCTAACTACATAATTTGCAAAGTTAAAATAAAGATGCATAGATAAAGAAAATATGTTAATGATACTAACAGTGTTGCAGAAACACCAGCAGACTGCATGCAAAATGATTTAAATGCATCTAACAAAGTTAAGCAACTTTGTCCTCTTTATTTCTGGGACTAGGTTGAATCAGTATGAGTTTCAGTATCCATATCTACCATATTTACTTGATTCCAAGACAAGGTTTTTCCCTCCCAATTGGCATAGGGAAAAAAGCCCCTCAGCTTATAATTGCATGTAAGGAAATCTCACTAAATACACTATCTATCATTAATCATCATCAATCCCTCACAGTCGAGGATGATTGTCTTCCCTGATGGCCATATCTATAGGTCTGAAGATGGTCAACAAGGCCCACCTGGCATTGACAGGTTCTATTGCAACTTGAGCTCATGTTTCCATGAGAGGTGGATGGTTCTGGATTCTTGGTTCAGTCTACAACGTGCTGTTTCTGCCATTCCCGCTTTTCCATCTCCTGTTGTCATTGTGAGGTTTCAAAGTACTGAGATCCTTGCAGCAGACTCTTCCTCCATTTTGGGCAGTCCTGGGCGATAGTCTCCCATGAGTTGATGTAAATGTTGCATTTTTTCAAGATGGTCTTAAGGACATTATTGAAGCACTTACTCTCTTTTCCTCTTGAGTGTATGCCTACACTGAGCTGGAAGAATGACACTTGCTTTGGGAGTCTGGAGGCAGACATCAGGATGATGTGGCTGGCCCAGTGAAGTTGATGTCATCACTTTAACAATCATTGCCTCGATGCTTGTGGTGCTTGCTTGAGAGAGGACACTAACGTTAGTGCATCTGTCTTCGCACTGGATTCAAAGGATCTTCCACAGGCAGCAGTTCTTCAGCAACTTGAGGTGTCTTATGTACATTGTCCATATCTCAGGTCCGTACAGTAAGATAGGGATCACAACTGCTTGATAAAGCATGAGCCAGATTTTGAATCTGATGTTGTGATCTTTGGATACCCATTTCCTTAGGCATCCAAAGGCTGCACTTGCACATCTGAGGCAATGTTGTATTTGTTTAGCGATGTCAGCCTTCTGCGAGAGATGGCTTCCGAGGTACGGGAAATACTCAATATTCTCCAGAGTCTCATCATAAATCTGAATCGCTGGAGCTGGGGAGAGTTCATTAAGAGCTTGTTGATGGAGGACCTTAGTCTTCTGAATGTTAAGCATCCATCTTGTATGCCTCAGTAAAGACATCAACAATCGGCTGAAGGTCTGCTTCCAAATAAGCATGCACTAAAACATTATCAGCATACTGGAGCTTGATGATTGAGGTCAGGGTAGTCTTGGTTTTAGCTCTAAATCAGCTGAGATCGAATAGTTTACCATCCATTTAGTAGTTTAGCTTCACTCCGACTGAAAACTTGCTGGTCAGATATAGCACGACAATAAGGAATATTGAAAAGAGTGTTAAATCGATGATGCAGCCTTGCTTAACTCCAGTCTTAACCTCAAAAGGATCTGTGACAGATCTGTTACTGAGAACTACCACTTGCATAGCATTATATAGCAGGCAAAGAATGGTGACAAATTTTGGTGGGCATCCATACCTCAGAAGGATCCTCCACAGTGCTTCTCGGCTGACAGAATTGAAGGCTATCATGAGGTCAAAGAAGGCCATGTTTTAATTGCTTTTATTTTTAATGTAAGAGGCCAGGGAAGTCAGGTTTGTGTGCACTAGCCCTGCCTTCTAAAACTACAAAGTTCATAAGGGGACTGATGTTGTAAAAGAAAGTTGAGTAAAGCTGAGGGGTCAGTGCTCACCATGACTTTCAGAAAGTCTAAGGTGAAAGGATGCCCCAGCTCAGGAATCACAAGAAAAGGAGAGGCTCTAGAGAGGAGCTTTCTTAGGGGAGATGGTATTGAATTTCACTGTCCAACCATAAAGAACTAAGTAGTAGTTTCTTGAGCTAAGATCAAGTGGGTAAGGTCTTTGAGCTCACCTCAAAGTGGGACCCAATCACTTCAGGCCCAGCAGTAGCTTCAAATTACTTGTGGACTGGTGCTTCATACCTGATTCAACTGCCTGCTGCTTAATGGTACAGTCTCGTATGAGAAGCATGACAAGAGGTTCTCAAGATGCAGCTACAAATCAGAGACCCTCCTCCACATTCTATGCCTTTGCAAACTGCAGGCCAGAGCGTAGCAGCTCCACCACAATGCTGTCCAGGGCCAGTTGGTGAAAGTCATCCTGGCCTTAGCTGGGACCATGTCCATCAACTGCAACGTCCCAGGCTGCAAGAGTCAGCTATGTCCGTCATGGCCAATGAGAACAGGCACATTGTGATGCTTGATGTCACCATCCCCTTCAAGAACTGGTGGTGAGCCTTCGTTGAAGACTGTGAATAGAAGCTGACAAAGTACCAGTAGCTGGAGTCGGGGATATGAGATAGCCGTCAAGGAGCTGATAGTCTAGGTGCTTGGAACATGGGACTTGAATAATGAGAGTGTCTTGAGTGCCTGTTGAGTATCCCGCTGCTATGCCAAACTGATGAGATGCCTCATGGTGTCCAACACCATCAGAGAGTCAAGAGACATCTACAATTGAGAAAATCATGGAGAGGCGCCGACACATGGACTCCACCACAGCACCAGCCAGAAGTGACTCAGAGGGGACAGCCTGACTGCCCCCGCCCCACTTCCTCATATCAATGGATTATGACCTGACTGCCCCCCCTCCCCCCGGGCCAATGGATTATGACCCAGAATACTTATAACTGGACTCTCCCTCTCCCCCCTGCAACTGTACCCTGCATGCTGTTACTTGTACCTTTGTGTCCCTTAAAATCCAGCACTCTAATGATGTGGCATCCTTGAGTGAGATACTTTGTATTCTCTCTTCTCTGTAGCCATCCTGCCTTTTAAATCCCTTATGCCCCCTAACCCATCCCTGGACTAAGTAGGCTATACAGCAGGGGTCGGCAATCCCCGGCATGCGTGCTGAGCATGGCACGTGATGCCATTTTCCTTGGCACACATTGGGGCTGGGGAGGCAGCAGCTGTTTGTAGCCTCCTGAATGCAGCTGCCTGCTCCCCCCTGCTCTGCCATACTTCCGCTGCAGACAGGGGCAGCAGTGAGGGGCACATCCCTGCACTGCTGCCCACATTGCTCCCACACACACAGGGGAAGTGTGGCAGGGCAGCGGGGAGCTCGGAGCCTTCAGCTTTCTGCACCCCCTGCTATGCCCTGCCATGCCAGGTCCCACATGCTGCTTTCCAGAAGCGGCAAGGGCAGCACAGCAGAGAGTATAGCTGGTATGTGCTGCCCCCCTGGAGCCCAGGGCTGGGTCTGGGAGGCAGCTGGGGCTGGGACCGGGGCAGAGAGGCAGCAGATGTTTGCAGCAGGCCCAGGTTCTGGGTAGCTGCTGACAGCTACAGAGCCCAGCCTGGGGGGCAGGAGCTTTGGGTGGGGGGCAAGCTTTGCGTGGGAGGCAAGGGTCATGAACAGGGCTGGGGGCAGGGGCTTTGGGTGGGGGGCAAGGGGCAGCAGGGCATCCTGCCATGTACCCCCTGCCCTCATTTTGTTTTTCTGGCATGCTGGCACTCTGGCACCTTCCAAGGTAGGCACTGTGGGGTTTTTCAGCACTCTGGTCAAAAAACATTGCCTACCCCTGCTATACAGTATTTGTAGTATGCAATTTAGTCACCTCCCCCAGCACCCACCCTATACTATGTAGCCATCCTCATCCAGATATTTGTATTTCCTTCTGTTCCTTCAACCCTATAACCTTAACCCTCTTTGACGCTCACTAATAAAGTTAAAGTTATAGGGTGCAGCCTGTCCCTTGCACTCTAGGCATTTTGTGGCAATGCAGTACTGTTTTTGCACTTTCCTCCTAGCTTGCTCCTCAGCCTTTCAGCTAGAAGCAAGTGAGACTAGGGGGCATCTGAACTCCAAGGCTTCCAGGCTTGCAGCTTGCACGCAGGTGGCCTGCCATGGATTTGGGGAGTATCTGAAACCTTAGACTGATGGGTCTGGGAGGAAGGATACTTTCCTGGTGGTAGAGCCACAAGAGAACTTGACCCTTGGGCTTTGCCCAAGTGAATTTGGGATTTGATACCAATTTGGCCCTAGTTTATACTAGATAAAAGTAGGTGCCAAAGTGCTGCTGAAAAGTGTGTTAATGAAACACCTATGCTACAACTTGCAGCCATTTCAAAAAAGGTAACGTATGCATCAATTCTGGATGAACCAAGACTTTGGGTACTGTATGCAAATTACTACAGATGGTAAGTGGGGAAGGGCTTCCAGGGGAAAAAGGCTGTGGAGAAGCAGAGAGCAAAGAGCTATCTGATCCCCCAGATTTATTTTCCCTGCTGTAGCAGTCGGAAGGGGATATATTTAAGGCAAACCTCCAATAATTAGATTCTATACCAAGAACATTTCAATAAATTTATCATTTTTCAATATATAGAATCTAATTATTGGGGGGTCATCTTATAAATCAAGGTCATATTCTATGCAAATAAATAGGGTATTACATTACTGAATGCCAGAGGATGACCTCCCCAATCAATATGTGGATTCCTGAAGAACAGAATCATTCCATATGCATTTTCATGTTGACAGATTATCGATTCAACTGCAAGATGACTGCTACCTTCTAGTTTAATTCTACATCAAATCTCAAACAATGGTAACACTAAGACAACAAAACCGATTTTTTCTGAAGGTTTCACCCTAATGAGATATTAAAAGTCAATATACATTGATAAATCCTCTTAGTAATTACAAATTTTCTAAGACACAGCATGTTGGCTACCCAAATAATGGAAGTTTAAACTGCTATGATCGGCCAATAGACAAGTATTAAGAAACTAGATATGTATTGATTTGAATACTCACTAATTCCAAGAATCAGCCATACTGTACTAGTTTTAACTTGGGGAATACAGTTGTATTTTATTTCTATAGCTCCAGTAGCTGATCGATTTGTAGGGTCAAAGTCATGGTTTGGAGTGCTAGCAGAATTTGCAGGTATTACCTGACAGAGGTCATGATGTGAACACTTCTGCTATGGCCAGCAGGACAGAATGATCAAGACAAACTGAAGATGTGAGACACCTGCTTTATGACCATCCCGCAGCACACAAAAGTCTAAAGTCATGCAGGAGCTTCCTCACCTGCACCCATCCACTCAATGCCACCCTCAAGGAGACATGACTACAGATGTAGAACAAGAGGCTAAAGAAAATACCAGATAGCAAAGCAGTGGGCATTCTAATGACCAAGTCTTTGATACCAGGGACTGACAAACCATGGCAAAGGTGGTGATGTCTCAACTGCCTACATACTGGAGTTAGATATTCCAAGGAACTAATGAAGAAGTGGGCCTATACCAGGGGCGGGCAATTATTTCAGGTGGAGGGCTGCTTACCAAGTTGTGGCAAGCTGTCGAGGACCGCATGGGTAGCCCCACCCCCTGACAGGTGCCCTGCCCCTTGACAGGTGCCCTGCCCCTGGTCACCATCTTGGGACCAATATCCCAATATCTTGGGACCAATGTCCCAAGGCCAGCACCGGTGAGGCCCAGAGCAGGGCGCAGGCTGGCAGGGGTCTGCAGAGCCTGGCTGGGCTGCACTAGCAGGGAGAGGGCGAAGCTGGCCCGGCTCCATAGAGCCCCTGCCAGCCAGGACACTGTACGCCTGCCGCCCTGTTCTGGGCCCTGCTGGCTCTGGTCCTGGGACATGGGTGCAGGCCCTGCTCCCATGCCTGCTCACTCCCAGTGCCCCCCCCAGCCCCGTGGCACAGGCAGGGGGGGGGAGGGGCAGCCCGCAGCCCTGACCCCCTGCTCACGGACAGGGAAGGAGCTGGTGTGGAGTGCAAGGAAAAGCGGCCCCTCACCCGCCCCATGCTGCAGCCGCTCGCAACCTGTGTGGGGCTGCCTGTGCCTGCTCAGGACAGCCCTGCATGGGCTGCAAGCAGCCCCAGCAGGGAGCGCCAGGCATGGGGCAGGCGAGGGGCTGCTTTTCTCTGCACTCCACACCAGCTCCTTCCCTGCCCTTCCCCCCCACCCCGAGGTTCTGGCGCCGGGCCAGTCACATGGTCCCAGAGCAGAAGCCCCTGCTGAGGTTTCTGGCTGGGGGGGGCAGGGCCGGGCAGGCTCTGCTGTTGTGGGAGCTCTCCAGGGCTTCCCCTGGGTCCTACTGCCCTTGGTTCCTATCATCTTTGACAGGAACCAAGGACAGATAAATTTTAATTTTCTAAATTTTTTTAGCGGCCCCACAGTCTGGTTAGAATGGCCTTGTGGGTCGAATCCGGCCTGCAGGAAGTATTTTGCCCATCCCTGGCCTATACCATCAATTCAACTACCGGTGACTGCGGTACAGAGCCTCAAATTATGCAATATCTGCAGCAAAGTTTGCAATAAACATATACAATAAAAGATCTTGTAAGGTATAATAAATGAGCACAAGCATATGTAACAAAATGGTCAAATGTGTGTAGAAGCATGAGAAGAAAAAGCAGCAGCTCCAGTAGTCAAATCTGATACAAAATTATGTTTTTCCCCTCTAAAAGTACTAAAAATATTTTTTAAAATGCATGCTGACAAATTTAATAAGGGACCATTAAGACAACCTGTCCCACTGAACTGTGGGGTCAGACACTGATTCTATGGAATAATAATGAAATTCAAATATATTTTATTTATACATTCATAAATGTAGAAAAATTACACACATAATTTATTGAGCATCAATGCAATTGTATTTTTTAGATTGTCAAGATTTTTGACCCCAAATACTACACCTGAACCTTACACCTAAGCTCTGGAGTCCTATTGACAGCATGAATAGTGTCATGTGCTGAATCGTTAATACCATTTCCAGCACACTCTACTTTAACTTACATCCACTTAGATGCATTTAGGTCAGAATCTCATAGGCAGTTCTATACAGATGGAATTCTGTGCTCAGCATGCATTCTTTGCAAAACTAAGTCTTTAGTTTTCAAATTTCTTGGTAGAGAACTGTGTTGTCATTCATGTGTATAGATACCACATTATGTATTCCAAGTACTCCAAAACTACAACATGAATTACAGTATTAGCTAGCTAAATGCTCAATTAGTCAGATTCAGCTTGATCATATGAAATCACACAGAATCTCAACACATCTTCACTTAAACGTTACTACTTTTAAAGTTAGCTTATATTTGCTATTGAAATACTAACTGTAAAGTAAAGCATTAAACTGTATTACAGTTTTTTTCCATTCTCTTTTTTTTTGAGCTTCTGCTGTGACATTCATGGAAGACAGAATGATGTCATTTTATTAACCTCATAACTTTCTTCCACCAGAGAAATAAAAACATTGGAATGACCATCTGGCATTATGTCTCTATTTCCCCGTCTTAAAATCATAAGTATATAACTTCAGTTTTTCAAGCAGCTTCGAAGAAAAAAAAAATCTGCTTTTCAACAAATTCTGTAACACCAATAAGGTTAACATGTACATGATAAGGTTTTTGCACATGAACATATTGTAATCTGCTACCAACCTAGGTACTTGTAGAGCTCCCATCAGCACAATGTGTGCTAGCTAAGTACTTGACCTACTTATATGAGAAGAAACCATTAAAGCCTTAAAATACTTATGGTTAACAAAACAATATCATTCCCTCCCCCATGAAAGCCACAGTGCAAACTAAGGCAAAAAAGTGTGGAAAAAACTATAGTTTGCTGTTCACAGTAGAAAGTGTAAGCTATCTTTAAAGGTAGTAACCTTGAAGAACTGATGTTCAGCACATTCCACATTGTGCAGTCATTCTATACTTAACAGCATAGTAAGCAGGATATAGATGGCTCAGTACTTAGCAAGGAAATATTGCCATTATTTATTTCTATTCTTGAACACTTGGACTTAGTTAGACTTCTTGTGCTCTCTTTCTCAAAGCGCCAAGCTCCTTTGTGCCATTTCCGATTAATGAGGGGAGAAAGGGGAAGCAAACTTGTTGGCACCCACCAGTCTATTATTATTGGGAAATCAGGGGAGCATGCTGCACACACAGCAAGACTATCCACATCCCCAAAAGTCTATGAACTAACAAGTTACATAGTAGAAAATAGTTAAGGGCATTTTAGTTGGTCCTTAGGGTTAATCACAATAAGTCTGCACATTTTATCCTTGTCAACATCAGATTTTCAGTATAATGAATTATTTAATTTTGTTAATGTGTTTTAAACCACGCTACTTGAGTTAAATATACAGAAGCCTGCAAACTGCATTAAATTAGTCAGCATCAGGTAGCAAAAGCATCAGAAGAACTGGAATCAGATCAAAGGAGTACTATACTCCTGTTCTATGATCAAAGCAATTTCTGTGGACTTTTGTAGCACGTTACACAAAACGATGGCACTGCAGGTACAATTATTGTGTGTCCCGTTTTACAGCAAAAAAACAAAACCAAACAAACGTTATATACAGTGATGTTGTGATAAAAAAGCTGGTGAAGTGAAGCTTGGTAGTATTTATTTAGGATTTCCTTGCTGTGGGCATTTGAGATTTAAATGTAAGGTTATTTCAGTTTAATAGTTCTGTTGTGCTGAATTTTACATTTCTAACCGTAAGTTTAGCCAAAGCTATTATAACAGAAGAGAATGACCTCATCCTAAAGAGGATACTCCCTTTCAAAAAAAATGTCAAAACAGCCGCTTGATTTCAGGATCTCTGGTCTGCCGTGAACTTCTGATAATAAAAAGTATGCTCTTTGTAAGGACTAACACAAAAATATAGCAATATAATGCGGGGCAAGAGTTTTTTATTTTTTTCCCAGTTTAGTTTATTTTGTAAGCATTATGGGCACTGACCCCCCCCGCCAAAACAAACAAACAAACAAATAAAAAACTCTACTTGACTGGAAGAGGAAAGGCATTAAGTTTGACCCAACTACCCAGCATCTGTATAGACTGGGTGCTTCAGCAGGGCTTTTTGGCATTTATCTAATAGCTGATCATATGCTGATCCAATCAGCTATTAGATAACAGCACCAAAAAGCCCCAATGAAGTGTGTGATCTGTATAGATATTGAGTGAGCCAGGTCAAACTAATGCGATACCTCTTCTGGGCATGTGCTATGCTCTGTGCAGCAGCATGCAGAACTGAAAGTAAAGCCGGTTTTTTTCATGTCTGTAAACAGCCTATATTGTTAAATGGTATGGAAGATTTATGAGGATAACTAGGTATTGACAAAAGCCCCTCTTTTCAACTCAATTAATTCAAATCTCAGGTGAGAAATAGTGTTTAAATCCACTTTACTAGAAATGAAATTGAAAAATAAAATCCACATTAGATAAGTCTGGCTCAAGAGAAAGTATGAAGAATATCCTAGCCTGTCATACAAAAGCCAGTAGGTTAGAGGCATATATTTAACTTGCTAGCCAACAGAAATGGTGCTAAGAATACAATGTTTTCAGTTCTTAAAATGTCACTGATTTTAAGCCAAAATGTCAAGCCAAACTACCTTTTTTCTAAATGTTGCTCTAAATCTGAAATATAGCAAACATTTTTTTAAAAATCTTTCTAGACTATATACCTTCTTCGCAGACATCGTTCTATGTTACTCTAGAGAAAGATTCTACCAAACTTAAACTGAATAATCCTGAGCTCTCTGTTGACCCACTAAAATACCTGGGACTGCTCATATACTATGTAGCATGGATCATGTACTAACAGTACTATGTAGCATGAATCCGGGTGGTAGATCTTGGCCACGAACATGTGTTTTAGAACAGTCAGCAGCAGAATGACAGAAGGGCACTGTCCATAAAAAAGGATGGAGCTAGATGGTCTTTTCAGAGATGTGACTAGGCTAGTAGTTTGCAGCAGGCCTGTACGAGTTATGCCACCCACTTTACTCTATTTGCTGCTGCTGCTGGTGGGTATTTTTATGTTGAAATTAGAGACAGAATTTCCTGTTCCTGAAAGTGTGTTTTAAAAAAACCAACAAGCTAAATGTCACCTATTTCTGTCCGAATCCCTCACTGTGCACATTGTCTTTAAGCTCTGTCAAGTGCTCTTCCTCTGTGTTTTGCATTTCATTTGCCTCTGCTGCTTAATATTGTAGAGAAATAATTATAAAGAGAACGAGGAATATGCCTGAACCCAGAATAAAGTTGGGACAGATAATATTTTCTTCCTCTTTCCCCCATATCTTCCTTAATTCCAAACCTTAACCTAAAGAGAAAGGAAGCAACAGAGGGGGAGTCATAGGCATCTCCATGGAAGTGCTTCACATTACCTCTCACCCAACTTACCAGCCTTATAGGAGGATTGGAAAGAGAACTCATATAGTGTAGCAGAAAGCCCCCTTTTCCTCTTGCCTGCATTTGCTCTCCCCACTTTGGATACGTTTCTCTTTTTCTACCTTTTCTTCCTTCCTCTCTCTTTCACTTTAAGATAAGGAATTGTGTTTTAAAATTTGTGTGTGCGCATTTTGTATCTCCCCTTGTATTCTGGTATTTTTATCTATTTGTGTGCCATGGCATTTGTAGCTTATATTTTATACTCCTCACCTTTCAACTGAATGTGTTTAGTTTCATAAGTAAATTGTCCATTGTAACAATGTTAACAAGGGCAGGAATCAAACTGCCCTTCCCTGTATCAGGCTGGCCCCTGAAAGAGCGAGTGAATCAGTGATTGAATGTGTAAGGTGACTGAATGTGTAACATAGTAGCAGACAGCAATTAACACCTGGAAGCTGCAGATCAACCAAGGGAAGAACTCAATAGAAGACAATGTAACAACCGGGAAATCTCTAAACATCACTGATCAAGGGCTAGAAGCCCTGGCCTGAGTTAATCAACGTCAGGGACCAACTTTTGGGCTGAATATCTCCAGATCGACCACTCCCAGAGCCCTATTCTAAATTCATCAACGGACTCCCAAACCTGCACATTCATGTGGACGACCCCTGGGGCTGACAGATGCCATCCAGCAGCCACCAAGTGGTGGGGGGAAGTCCCATGAGGGTCAATGACCCCTGGATTGGGCAAACCTGAAAACTGGGGAGTCACCAAAGTCTGCCAGGGACAGATAAAAGGCAGTGAAAAGTAACCCTCAGTGGCGCCCTCTTGATCTCCAACTCGACCAGACCTGTCCAGCCAGAAGGACCAGCCGGCGACCCCCTTCTGGAGGATAACACCACGCTGAAAGAAGCCTCGACTGGCCATTGATGGCAGACTCCAGCGCTTGTAGAATAGGTATACCTGACTCTGTAGCTTGCTACTGTGTGTGTGTGTGTGTGTGTGTGTGTGTGTGGACCAGCCCCAAGGTTTATGATTTAACTCATTACAGTGTTTCAATCCGCCTAATAAACTAGAATTTTAAGGATCCCGAGTTGGACATTTGTAGCGGACTCTCTTTGCTTTGCTTCTAAGATATGGTTTCAATTCCCAGTACTTACAATTCCTAGCACATACATATGTATAGCTATTCAAACCTGGTTGAGGCACTACCTTCAGTAAAAGCAGCACAAGAAAGAGGGCGTGGGGGGAAGTCCCCCTGACAGCGTCAGTAGTTATAAACTGTGATGTCGCAGGTATATTGCCGTAACGATGCACTCCCTCGTTATAGTGCATTGCTATGGCGATGCAGTGAGCAAAAAGAACAGTGCTGCCAGCATGGTGCAGTATGGACTGTTCCTGCACCATCATTAAGTACTTTCAAAAGAAAGAACTGTGACAGTGCAGTGTACTAAATGACAGTGCAGTACACCATAGGGGCACATGTAGATACACCCGGTATGCTTTACCTTGGTTTGACCCAGGAGCTTCATCTTTTTTCCCCATAAGAAATCCCATCAGACCCTGATTCTATTCTTTTAAGAAAACCAGCTAACAACAGGGGCTAAATTCATCCCTGGAGTAAGCATAGAACTGCCTCAACTTTGTAGAGATTAAGAATTTACACCAAAGATGAGGTTGGCCTATAGACGTATGTACTTATCATGAAGACATAAGTACATGCCTAACCAAAGATACTGGAAACCTAAACATATCAGTTAAGCATTTTAATCCTTAAAAATAGGCTGCCCCTTCCCAATTTCTTAGAACAAAAGAAGCTGCAACAAAAAGTGATGACAATGAGGAATATAACTGGAGGAAGAGATTAATAAATGAAATAGATGATCTTGTATAATGTTGTATGCCAGAAAAATGGTTTTCTGAAAAGCATGAAATGCTGAACAGAGAACCAGTGAGACTAGTCACGCAGATTCAATTAAGAGGGACATTCCAGCAGTCCATAAATAATTCCTTCTAGGAATCTGAAGATACTAACATTATTTGGTTCTTAAGCTATCTTCTTTGGTATCAGCTGAAGGATCTGGCACATACTGACCCATGAAAACTCTAGAGACAATTTGTAGGTCACAGCTAATTTATATTTTTCCATAATGCCATGTACAAATAACCTGTCTTTTTGTACACCCACTGATATATCCCTATTTCTATTGATGGAACACTGGCTCAATTTTAAATTTTAGGAACCATTATCAACTATACAGGCCTGTGGCCAACAACTCTATCAGGTGAATTTCTGAATAGCCCAGTCCTTAGAAAAGGCTATGGCATCAACTCTTAAGTAGGACTGTTGTGTACAGCATTGTGTGTCAACTATACTGCATATTTACATTTTCAAACTCATAGAACCATAGAAAATTAGGATTGGAAGGGTCCCCAGGAGGTCATCTAGTCTAACCCCCTTTTCAAAATAAGACCAGCCCAAATACATCATCCCAACCAAGGCTTTGTGTAGCCTGGTCTTAAAACCTCCAAGGATGGAGATTCCACCACCTCTCTGGGTAACCTGTTGCAGTGCTTTACCACTCTCCTCATGAGAAAGTTGTCCTAATATCTAAGTTAAACTTTCCTTGGTGAATCTTGAGATCACTGGTCCTTATTCTGTTATCTGCCACCACTGAAAACAGACTAGCTCCATTTCCTTTAAAACCCCCCTTCAGGTACTTGAAGATTGCTATTAAATCCCCCCTCAGTCTTCTCTTCTGCAGACTAAATAAACGCAGTTCCCTCAACCTCTCCTCAGAAGTCATGTGCCCCAGCCCCCTCATCATTTTCACTGCCCTCCATTGGGCTCTCTCCAATTTCTGAACATCCTTTCTGTAGTGTGGGGCCCAAAACTGAACACAGTACTCCAGATGTGGCCTCACCAGTATGGAATAGAGGGGAATAATTACTTCTTTCAATCTGCTGGCAACACTCCTACTAATGCAGCTCAGTATGCTGTTAAGCCATCTGTGTAACAAGGGCACACTGTTGGCTCATATTCAGCTCATTGTCCATTGTAACCCTCAGGTCCTTTTCTGCAGAGATGCAGCCTGTACCGGTACAAGGCATTGCTCCATCCTAAGTGCAGGACTTTGCACTTGTCCTTATTGAACCTCATGGGATTTACTTTGGACTAATCCTCCAATTTGTCTAGGTCTCTCTGAATCTTAGCCCTACTCTCTAGTGTATCAACTACTTCCCCCAGCTTGGTGTCATCTGCAAACTTGCTGAGGTTGCACTCCAACCCATCTTCTAGGCTGTTGATGAAGATACTAAACAAAACTGACTCCAGGACCAACCCCTGGGGCACTCCACTTGATACTGCCAGCTAGACATCAAGCCATTGTACCCTTTGAGCCTCGTGATCCAGCCGCTTCTCTAACCAGAAAATGATGTGCAAGTTAAAAAAAAATTATAATAGTACCCCTGATTTTTTCTGGCTCTCCTCGGAGCTCTTTTCCAAATAGTCCTTGTCAACAGACAGGAGGACAATCCATGTACTCCACAAAGATAACTATATTTTAGTCTCCCTCTCTCTCCAGAATAATGCAGTTATATTATGGATTGCGTAATTCAAAATAATTGTTGTTTGAACTACAGAAAATGAATACATGCTTAAACAGAACTTAGAGCCAAGGGCAAGAAAGTCTGGTTTGGCTGAAATGTTTATCTTATGACGCACTGAAGATAGTGGGTATAGTAAAAAATGGTTATGACAGCATTTGTTATACTTTTTTTTATGTAACATATATTTTAAAAGTGCTTGTGTTCTTAACTGTTTTTTTGATCCTGCT
>NW_005841920.1:2225599-2233665 GCF_000455745.1 Alligator sinensis
AAAAGCTATATTGCTCTATATAAACAATACATGCTAAGATGCTAAGCTTGCATCTTTATTTTAGTTCTTAAACCTTACTGTTTTTAAGATGGAGCTTAGCAAATTTCAGAATGGAATTATATGACATGGTTGTCAAACAGCAGGAGACTGGATTGAATGACAGAGGAGCTCTCTTCCAGTTATATGCTCTATGCTCATAGATTAAAAAGTGAAGATGTAGGATAGTCTCAATTATACTTTATTCAAGACAAGCTACTTTATAGGATTATATATAGTATTAAATACTTCAAAGGTACAATTAATGTTGTATTCAAATGGTAAGAAAAGTGAATGGTTTGATAAGATGTTACCATGCACTTGTCCATGTAAATTAAGTTTTGGATTTATACTGTTTAGGATACATTTAAAATTTGTTGACTGTAATGCAATGGCAATCTACATGAACTGGCATTTTCAGAAAAAAGAAACTGGATAAAAAGTCTTCATTACCAAAAAGGTGTTGTTCCACCCTCCTCCTTTTTTTTGTTTTTGTATGTAGAAACAAAACAGGAGCTACTTGAGGTTGACAATATCCTGCCTTCCTTGCCAAGGGCTGATCTTGCTGAGCTACATCATGGTTACAATTTCAGAGATGTCTCCACTGGATCTTACAGTGAAATAGCTATCTTTAAGAATGTGAGTTAGCTAACAGTCTTTCTTGGTGTCCCTAGACACATTGTGACAACTTCCATTGATGCTGAATAGGATATACAGACTTAATGAAGTTTATATTTTTAGCGAAGTCCTGCTCACAAGCTAAGCTGGATAGAGTCTACTCACTGTATCACCTGCTTTTAATTTTCATAACAGAAATTCAAAGATAGTATAATTTGTGATTTAAACTACATGTTGGCAAGAGGGTGACAACTAGCAGCAGCTGGAAGATGTTGTGGCTGTATGGGTAACAGCAGTTGGTCAATCTCTTGTATGGTATTTTTGCTTCCTAACATCCCATCTATTCAGCAAATTGCCCAAGCTTACATTCACATAAAAATATGTCATTTATCTCTGGAAGTCATTTCTGAATTAGATTTTTCCATGATCAACCAAAAGCAATTAATATCAATTGTAAAACTCAATGATCCTAATTTGTATCCTACCTAAAAATATGTTAACACAGGGGCTTTCAAACTTTTTTAAGAAGTGTACCCCCTCCCTGCCCACCCCGGGCCCTGCTCCTGGGAAGCAATGGCACAGGGTGGTGGGTGGCGGCACTCTGTCCTCACCCACCCGTACCCCCTAGCCCCTTTTCCAAGTACAACCCCTGTGTTAACGTCTTGCAGTTTGCTATGCATATAATATTCCACACCCAATTCAGATAACTGTATGCATCTTCTCAAATGTTCAATTTACTGTGCATAAAATTATCATCTAAAAAAAAGTTTGGGATATGTTATTAAAATCTATAATGTGACAATATACATTTACATAAAAGTTAATTACAAAAAAAAGTGATAAAAAGCTTTAAAACTACCTATCTTACGACAGCATTCTTAATTTGATATAAAGTTAAATAGGTTCATTCAATAGCATACCTGCAAAAGTAACCTTTCAAAAGCTAGGAAGTTGTCCCATTTGGCATTCTTGGGATGTTTTAAAGTCTGGATTGTGGCTAGCACAAGCTGTAGAAGTCCACAATGGTTCTCAAGAGCTTTGAAATTATTTTTGAAAAGCTGGATGTAGGAGCTAAGCTGTTCTGGGGTGACTCTGCCTGTAAAAACAAACAAACAAACAGGACATATTACCAAATATTCCATGACCAGGAACAGCCAGGTTATAAAGCCTGATCCTGTCACAATCAATAGGAGCTTGAAGTTGCATTATGGTAGTATGTTTGGACTCCAACAGAAATCACTTCATTCTTGACCAAAGACTTCAGAGATAGAATATGGTGAATAGTTAACAGGATACAGAGGGGGTCCTTACTCCCCAGCTTGTAGGCCAGATCAGCCTGTTGTGCCATGATATCCAGCCCATAGGCTTGATAAAAACTTGGCAGTAGGGGAGTGCTGGCAGCACTAATGGCTGCTATCTGGCTGTCATATTTCCAAACTCATGCAAAGCCCCTGTGCACTGGATAGCATGGCCATACATGCTAAATGGGGCACTCAGGGCTGAGTGGAGGGGGTGTGAGATCCAATCCAGGCATGTAGAACTGTGGTTGTATGGGACCTGGTCTAGGCACACAGTGAGGGGCAGAGCTGTGACTGAATGGGACCTGATCCAAGTGCACAGGGCTGGGGGGTGGCCACGCAGGGTCAGTTCTGGGTAAACAGGAGCTTGTCAAGGCAGTGCAGAGCCAATCTGGGTGTGCAGGAGCTGCCCAAGGAAGCATGCGGCCAATCTGGGTGTGCAGGGGCTGGCTGGAGGCAACAGAAGGCCCAATCCAGCAGCATGGGCCCCGATGGAAGAGGTGCAGGCTGCAGCATCCAGGTTGCAGACCAGCCCTGCACCATTCATTCAGCCCAAGAGACCAAAAGAGTGAGCACCATTGGCATACAGTGATTATTAATAGTGGGTATTGGCAACCTGCAGCTTGGTCAGAGATTACATCCGGCTGCACAGCTGGGACATCAGCAGCAGTTCAGCAGTAGGGGAAGTGGCATTTGGGTCAAAAGCTTGTCTGTTACAATTCAGCAGCAGGACAACTAGCAGCAGCCAGATCATAAACACTAATTTGGCCCGCCACTCCTAAAAGTGCTTTATAGCAATTGCCAATAAGAAGTGTAAGCTCACCTTCTGTCATTTGGATCTGCAGGTAAGCTACTATACCATGTGTCTCTCAAACACTATGTTTGTGAAAAGCAGAATGGAATCTTTAGTGACCACAAGTGGTTGGCTACTGAGCCATACATCATACCCATGACACTGCACCCTTTAGCTGCACAGTCCTTCCCCCATGCACCAGCACTCTGCTAGGACAGAGAGAAAAATGCAACATACTGAGTGCATTTACATGTGCACTTAACTGCACAGTTGGCTAATTAGGTCTGCAATAAAGCATCAGCATCTACGTGCGAGTCCCTATTAGGGCACAGTAAATAAACTAACTCCACTGTGGGATAGTACTGGCTGGGACTACAGCGAAGTTATTTAGTGCGCCAAAACACATATGTAGACAGTGACTGGAGCTGGCTGGGATACAAGGGTGCTACAACATGGGCGCTGCCTGTTAGCTAGCTCTGCACTGTAGCACCTTCATGCCCCTCCATAGCACAATGAGCTGAGGTGAAGCAGCTTTGGGCTGGCAGGCTGAGCCCTGGGCTTCCTGTCAGCCAGGGCTCTTCCACCCCAGTTCAACATGCTACAGTCCCAGGTGCATTTGTAAATGCTACAGCCAGGCACAACAAACTCCACTGCAAACTGCACCAGAGTTTACTGCTAATTGCACATGTAGATACACTCACTGGGCACATCCACACATGTGGGCATGTGCACTAGCAGCAGCTCAAACCGTAGCGGCACAAATCTGTGCCAGAGATTTGTACCTCGGTATACATGCCTAAACATGTGCTTTGGTGTGGGACAAATTGTGCCACTTGGGGCAAACTGACCCTGCTCAGCTCCTCCTGGATCTTCAGCTAGGGGGAGCTACAGCCTGTATAAAAAGCTGCCCTAGCAAGCAGTTCAGGGCTACTTGCCCTCAAGAGCTTCTGAGGCCCAGTCAGTTGGCATCTGGGAACACTAGCCCCTTATGCCAGCTGGACTTTGAGATGCTGCAACAGGCATGTGTCAGCTCATCTGGGCACGCCCACTGAGTCATCAATGCGAGGAGTAAGAGTGGGTTTTTTTGAGACATGCCCAAAAGCTTGTCTAACAATTTTTCCAACTATTCAGTTGGTCCAATAAAAGATATTACCAAAAACCTTGCATATCATATATTTCCTGGACAATCACAGATACAGCAACAGTCAAACTCTGAATCACTTACGTCATTTCTCAAAATATTTCTCATAAGGAAATCCCCCTGGCTTTTCTCAGTTGGTGAATGCTAAAAAGATCACTGCAGAGCACCATGTGATACCCAGTAGTATATAAGTTTCTGCCCAGAAAGAGCAGAGTGAGATTCATCAAGCTGATCTAGCTACTAAATGTATATATGAAGAATTTTAATTATATACTTAATCCTAAAACAAATAATCATTTCATAAAGTATTAACCATATAAACCATGTCACTCAGTAAGCCTGTTTAAAGAATACCCAACCTTGCAAGTAGGTCCAAGGCAGGGGTGTCAAACACATCACCTGCAGGCCAGATCTGGCCCAGAGAGCCTTGCCATCTGGCCCTCGGTAAAGCCCCTGGGTCTGATTGGTCACACATGGGGCATGGTGCATGCCTGGAGCACGGGGTCAGTCCGCAGGCCAGATCCCACACAACTCATTTGGCCCCTGGTACAAGAGATACTGAAGGACCTAGTACCCAGGGCTCATTATTATACTGTTAACTTTTGTTTTTCTCTTTGCTTTCTATGAGGAAGGGCTATGATACCTGGTCTACACTAGGAAAATTACTCCTTGCTGAAAACAGGTGTCACCAAAGCTCAAAACTGAATTATGCTGAACACTACATGTTGAACTGGGTCTATGGACCAAGAAAACCATGTGTAGAACCATTTAATGATTTCCAGAACTTTTCTTCAGCAAAGAATAATCTTTCTAGCATAAGTCAGGCCAAAAAGTGGCTTTGCCTGGGAAGGTTTTATAAATGTTTATTTTATCATTACTATTTTCTTCATTTAAAAAGAAAAAAAGCTTTCTGCCTGCAACCACATTTCTTATTTTTTCATTTCAGTAGTTTATGGGGCTATGCACTTCTTTTCTCCTCTTCAAAATAACATGAAAAAATGTCCTATTAACTTCACTGATTCAAAAGATACATTAGGAGAGCTGTATCTTTAAAATATGGAAAGGCACTAAACAAAATAAAGAAATACAAACTTTTTATAGGAAATTTATCTGAAAGCATCAAAGAAAGAAGTCAGCAAATTAACACATAAATCAAGCTGACAATGCTTTAGAGGGACTAAGCTGACAAAAGGCTTCTACATTTCATCCACATAGGCTAAAACAGCAACCACAGCCAGATGTGTTTTTAGACTAAACATTGGAGCATTTAGTCGTGTTTTATTTCCTTGAAAGCTGTGTCAGGCAGATTTACATGGTGATTTGAAAATGTCAGCCTATCATGCTTTACCCCATACCTTTGATAATAAATGCACTTTTACCTGTTAGCCTTCATGATATATAGTAGCATATTCCAAATCTGATAACTTATTATAGGTGAGAAAATGAAACTGCAAGTTCTTACCTCCCAACAAAAATGGTCAAATGAAGAGCTTATCAAGATCTCTGATTTTAAATTTAGAAAAAGAATTGCATTTAATTCTCCAGTATTCCTTACACAAGTGAATCCAAATGTATTACTGGTCTGTCCCTTCAAGATCCATTCAACATTATTTTTGATAAACAAAGAATATCTCAGCAAGTATATTAAAAACAAAGTTGTACAGCACATTACAGTCTAAGATGAGACTGGTAAGCATCCATTGACTTAAACTACACCAGGTTTCACCTTCAATAGTTACCACTATCATCATTTTGCTGGGCTGCTTTAATCTTCCTGATCTAACAACTTGGATGAGGAGTAGAACTCAAACCAAAAAAGTCTATACAGAAATCCTTTTTCCCAATCATCCAATGATCCAGCTAATGAAACTGCGAAATGGGAAGGAAAGGAGAGAGGATGGCTAAACCCAGCAATCAAGCTCTCTTCACTACATCCAAAGTCTTTGGAACACTCACTGCAGGAGAAACTCAGTATGAAAAAGTCCAGCACAAGACCTGTGGAGTAAACCCTATTTCTCAAACTGGGGTACACAAAGCTCTAGAGGGGACACAACAGGAAAAAAATAATTAAATCCTTAAGCATACGCTTTTCTCTATAAAGAAAGTCAGGAGAAAGATATCTAAGGCTAAGTACAGACATTCAAAAAGGCCGAAGCTGAATCGATTCAATCTTCGCAGGTTATTCTAAGCTGCGTAGATTGAACAGATAAGCAAGTGAACAGACATTCACTTTTGATTCTGGAAATGCAGCCACATGTCTGCAGTAGACCAGAAAAGAGGTGGGGGGATTGCTAGGGCACACCTCCTTGCTTGGCTGGAGCAGACAGCTTGGGCCAAAGCCAGCCCACACACCCTGGGGGAAGGGGGTCTTGCAGGGGAGGTGCAAAATCCTGGGATGCTGGAGGACTATGAGTTAACTTGAATCTGGATGGGATCTGGGACAGAAGTTCAATAAACCAATTTAACTTAAATCAGTTAAATTCAATATTACATCCATCCAGGTTTACATTAAACCATTTTGGTCATTTTGAAAGAAGTTTATGTGCACCGAACTTCTGTTGTGTTACAGATTTGAACCAGCTTCCGAACACTTATACCAGTTTGTGTGTGTCTAGCCTAAATGTTGAGTTTAAGGCTTTTTAAACATAGTATAACAGTTCATGTACTGTATTATGGGCTTGAACATGAAGGAATCTGTTGATTGCAAAAGACTGGCAAAGTCAACACATGCACTGGTACCTGGTTTCCAAAAACAGGAAATCCAATTATGTATTTCATAAGATTAAATTCCAATTACCATCCTAATTAAGCATCTTGATGCAGAACAGGAGCACAACATATGTAACAAATAAGCAATATATTTACCATTTTCTACCACACTAAAACTGTAAAATTGGAAAGAATCTGAAAATACTAAGCTAAAGAATTGCTTAAATATACCTAGGTTATAGTGTACCCTGCTAGAATGGAAAACAAGATGTTTCAAAGGCAGGTTAAAGGGTCAACCTTACTGCACAGTGACATGTTTTAATAGTTGCACCAGCCAATGAGAATGGACACCTCTTAAAAAACCCCTGAAGTACAAGTAAAAAAGTGTATTAAAAGAGACTGTTCTTCACTACAGTAAGTTATTTCTGATGAAAATTAATAATTAGAATAAATCCCAATCCAGCAGTAAAAACACTCTATGAAATTTAAGATTTCTTCAGAAAATACAAAATAATAAAGAAAGCTCAGCCTCAATCTATCTGCCTCTAAATATCTTTGAAGGAAAAAATAGTCATGCAATGTGCCCCAAAAGTTAACCAATACAGGTTCTATCAGAGCTCTGGGGAAACGCAAATCCAATGAGAGAACCCTTTTTGGCAACCGTTTCTACTGTTTGAAGTGAAGAAGCACCAGATTGATAACTTCCATATCCAGCCATTTCACAAACAATACAAGACAAAGTAAGAAGCTGGTTAGCAAAAGCAAAAGCAAAAGCATTGAGAAATGGGGTTTTGCTGCAGTAGAGAATGAGTGGAAGAAAGGGACAGAAAGAAAAAATGGTGGCAAGGTAGGAGAGAATAGCAGCTATTACCTGAAAAAAAGAGAAGTTGATGATGGAGATAGCTAGGTACTGGTACCTGAAAAAAGAACAAGGAAGTGGCGAAAGAATAAACTCAGGATGATCTGCACGGAGAAGTTGAAATGGGACCAAAAAATAATAAAGAAGGTTTTAGTGGAAGTCTATAGTAGGCTCCCAGGGTCAGGTTTGAGTATGGACAAAAATCTATGTACTCTTATTAAATGAATACTCCCAGAAATTGTATCATTATGGGAAACTAACCTCCCATACACATTTCTTCATCAAAGAGCCTCTGGACTAATAAAAAGAGATGCTATTAGATTTGGTTTTGGTAAGAACTGAGGGTATTATTGAAAGCTGGCCCTACTAGCCTTGTAGGAAGTGCATTCAACTTAAATTAAAATGGAAGGATAAATAAAAATAGGTCTGCGACTAAGACTTTCCATTTCAAAATTGCAGACTTTGAGAAATTAAGGGATCTAGTCAGTTGAATGCAAAAGCTCAGTGACTTGAATGTATAAGAAGCTTGGAATTTCTTTGAGCTTAAAATATAAAAATGATCTAGAACTTGTGACTCAATGCAATTTGAAGTAAAGGGAGACAGAACTTGTA
>NW_005841920.1:2233688-2251217 GCF_000455745.1 Alligator sinensis
GGACGCTTAATGGTTGTTTAAGATTATTTACTTACACCGAAGATGGTTGCGATGTAGGCTGGAACATTTCCAGGAATACTTCGCATAAATCCTAGTTTAAGGACTCTGAAAGAACTCTGATTCACTCACACGAAGTTTTCGAGGCTCCGTGGAACTTTTGCACGCAGGGAAGGGTACGTCGAGGGATCGTTCGGCGACGGGGAGAAGAATCGGTAGGTGATCAGTCTATCGATCAGCTAGCCGCAAGTCAAATCTCCTTAGAGGCACTTTGCAGCGTGCTCAAAGTTCTCCAACTTGGGCGGAAACCACTCAAGCCTCTTATACGGCCAGCAAGCCAATCGCTAGCCGCCACATAGGAATAATTTAGAACTGACCAATAGTGGGGCACAAATTTAAATACAAATGGCGGGAACTCCTTGCAACGTGCATTTCTGTGCTGCAACGAAGAAATGCACCCTGCAAAGAAAGCTACAAACGGCAGGAAAATAATTTAGCAGTGCTGAAGCACACACAAACAAAAAATCACACCCTTGGGTTGTGACACCTCTATGAATGAACTACCTCCAAAAGGATATTGATAGTAAACAGAGAACCACTAAATGATGGGTAAAAGGACAGATCATCCAAGAAAGCGACATGTAAGGATAAAGTAAGAATTCCCAGAAGCAGCTAGACTTTACACTGGAAATTAAAACAAATAGCAAGAAGTTCTATTACCATATACATTAAAAAATATACCAAGAAGTGGAGCTACCATGTAGTGAGAGGAGGTAAAGAATAAAGACAGTCTAGGTATGGCCTCAACCCTAACAGATTATTTTGCCTCAGTTTTCAATAAAGATGCTGATGTTGAACATAGGAACAAAGGCTGGCTAACAGAAACAAGGGTAAGGAAATGGAAATGACCACATGCACAGTGGAAGCAAAATTCAGAATCTCAATGGACTCAAGTGGTACCAGATAACCTGTAACACAGAATTTTAAAAGAACTTGTACAAGAAATCACAGGTGTAGTAGCAAAGATGTTAATAACTCTATCCAGAATAGCAAATATAGTGCCTATATTTAAGAAAAGGGAGAAAAGTTAATCTAGGTAAACAATGATTCATTAGTATTCAAGGCTTTATTACACGTTTTGAAGGTAAAAGAAAAATGGAATTAAATGCAACATAGGTTCATCAAAGGTAGATCGTGCTACATATATCTGATATATTTGGTAAGATAACCTATTTTTGAAGCAAAGAAAACAAAGTAGAGATAATCTATCCATGCTATAGTGAGTTGCAAAATAATATCACCAGGGTACCAAACTTATCTGAACCTGTGAGCTAGATGAGGGGCAGAGGGCCAGCCTATAGGCCAGATCAGACCCACAGACTGCCCCTCCCCATGCCAGAGCCAATGCACAGGGCCTGTCTGGCATGGGTGCTGCAAACAGCACGCACTCCAGACTGGCCCCATTTGTGTGCTGGTTGAGGGGCATGGAGCTGGTCTGTAGGCCCAGTGCAGGTACTGCATGCAGTGCTGAACCTGGACAAGTCACATGTGCAGCATAAATGCTGCCTGCAGTGGTGCAAGATTGGCTCTGGCACTTCATACAGCATGTAGGGCCAGGGCCAATCTGAAATCTGATCAGTGTCCACTCATTCTTACCAGCTGTAGTGATTGGTTGGTTCGCAATACAATGTGGTAGTAATGCAACTGTTGCTAAACTTCACAGTGGTGTCCAAAAATGAATATGCTGGGAGAATCTTCAAGAGTCAGTTTGATGAAGGGTGGAAGTTGTTAAAGTCCTGATGGAATTTCTCTAAAGATTCTTACTGTATGTCCGATGAAGTTTTCATTGATGTACCTTAGCCTTACTAGGGGGGATGAGAGGGCACCTGTGGAGGAAGGGAACTTCAAGGTCTGTCACAAAGATATATGCATATATTTGGGGAGCTATGCATGTGCTGATGGTAGTGCTATTCATACAGGGAGTCTCCAGATAAGAAATAGTCATGTGAGGACAAAACAGGAGGATCCAATGGAAACAGAAGCAGCATCATGTTGGTGTACAGAGGTGCGACATCACTGGTAGCTAATAGTGTTTGCTGGAAAATTGCCAATGGAACCTAGTTTCTTCAGGAAACCTGTGGTATCCTTCAGATAACTGACAGCACTTGACTGTGAGCATTTGTCCACCTGGAAAGGTCAGAGAAGGCATTGTTACTTTCAGTGCCCCGATTTTTGCTTTTTCATAAGAGGTACAGCAGTCATTACCCTCGGAGCAATTGCTTTTATTGTTGGAATACTTGTATGCATTTCTGATGATCCATATAAACAACTTCATCCTCAACTGTGAAGCTACAGTTTTGCTCACACCCCTCTGCAAAAAAATTATGTAAGCCTCAAGGTGGCTGGAATGAAAACGAACAACTTCTAACCAACTGTTCCGCCTTATCCTCAGTGAAGGTGGTATTGCAGACCCATCACTTGGAGGTACTGACGAAACCATGCCTTGTGGATGAGACAGTCAGTAAAGACATTTTTACTCATTACACAGTTCCTTCTCCATTTTTCACTAAGCTGAACAAATGTGCTACGTGACATGCACTGCATTCAGAAACAGTGCACGTAATATTTCATTTCTATGTGTTTATCATACATACAACACTGTCAGGAACAAAAGCAGAAATTTTATAAAAAAGAGCCCCATGTTTCTGAACTTTTATTACAACTGCCTGACTCACTAAGTTTACAGGGTTTGTTTGGGTTTTTTTTAAAATGTGGTTGATTATAAGAGCCGTAAGTTCCTCGATAGTCTTCCCCAGAGGCTGTGAAACAGTCTGTAAAAGAATAAACATGGCAGTGCTACAATATTCAACACACAGCAGCTTTGAGCATCTGTCGTCTTGTCTGCAAGACTGAACCCAAGAAAATCTTTCCAAAGTGTTAAGGTCATGTATACCTTTGAAAATGTTTTCATATGTATATTTTTCATGACTGATCTCAAACAGAAACAGCACCATTGTTTTCCAAAGAGCTTTCCAACATCTTTCATAGCACGGTTGTCTCAGACAAAGTAGAACATTTGCAGCGCAGAAAGCCCCTGTACAATAGCAAACTTTTCTACTGTGCACTTGTCCTTCAGTTGGCTGCATTTTGTACTTTATCCATTTTTCTACTGCAGATCCAACTGTTTGAAGCTACCACTTATATAAAACACTCTTAAAATATCGGTCACTAACTCCTTTCATTTAAAATCCCCAAGGATACTGTATCAAGCCACCGCTCACATTAAATAGACCCTTCCTTCTCCTGAACATGTATATTTTTGATTTTGCTCACTCCTGCTGCAGTCATTTTGTGCTTTGTTTTCACTCCACAGGGCTTACCCACCTGCCTTCTTTAGTACAAATATCACTGCCTGAGTTACACTGCTACATGTACAAGCTTCCTGCAAGCTTCCAACAGCAAAACAATAATGAGATGGAGAGACCCAATGATTTCATTTGACTTCAAACATGACATGACCTAGCATTTTATATAAAATAAATAGGGACCTACTTAATTCGTAGTCAGACAAAGGAATTTTCATTGCTTGGTTGTAGCATGAAGAGCTGATTTCACAGGCATTTCCCAGTGGCTCCGCCCTTCACTGATGATTGGCAGAGACCCAAGGGAGGAGATAAGGGGGTGGCCACCGTTTTGGCTGCTGGCTGCCTTTGGTGTTGCCCCACAAGCCAGTGCCTCCCAGGCAGGCTGCAAGGCAGGAAAGACTGCTGGCTCACACTATTTTTTCTTAAGTTGATTTTGCAGACAATCATGGATTTCGCAATTTCTGTAAAATCTGCAAAATCACAATCCCTAGAAATAAAGGATCCACCAAATTACATGCATGTTTAACCTAATTGCAAAATCTCACAGTTCATTCAATTTCCAGGAATCACCTGACTGCCACAAAGCAATGGGCTTACTCCTAGTTATAGACTAGCTATTAGCCCACTACAGATTCACTTGTAGTGGTGCCCTGACTACCTTTCCTTACTATGAAGATCAGTCCTCGATGCAAAGGCCTGAGGCACACAGATAGGAAAAGTGGGAGAAATTTGGAACTTTTCAAATTTAAAAAAATCTAGAGATATTGGTCACATGCAAGAAAATGAAGAAACTAACAAAGTAGAAATGGACAACAGATGCACAGTTTTAAATTTGAATCTGAAATTGAAGCATCTTCAATCACGTCAAAATGCATAATTGACTTGTATAACAGAAGTCCAGTTCATATCTTGAAAGATGAACTAAAAACCTTGTGTGAAAAGCAAATCATGTTCCACAGGTTGATTTTTTCTGCCTAAGACAAGACTTAGGTAATGTCTTTTCTGATGTACATATAGGCATAATTTCAAGAAGGAGATTATTCTCCAAGACTGATTTAGTGCTAAAAGTGACATGTTTTTTAAATTCAGGATCCCAAAGGAGCAAGTTTTCCGTTGCACCGGGATTTATGGATAAATGAGGTGTCTGAAGAGCAAAGGTCAAACATTTCAGTGAAAACACATATAAGCCTTATTTTTGATACTCACACCTTGTTAATTGCCTCTATAGGGACAAAAAAACAAGTGAAGAGCGGAGTAAGTGTTGCAAGAAATAAAGTACTTAAGTGGACACTTTCATAGGGGCTCAGATCCTGCCAAATACACACATCTTTGAACTTTGTTCAGTTTTACAGAAGACATCTGAACTTTATTGGCCAAGTGCTGGTGTACATTTACGGAGGTCCATGTTCAAGGCAGGACAGAGCTGTGGATCATCAAATGAAATGTTCTCTCCACCCATTCTCTTATGAATACATAGCTACCTTGTCCAGTAGCTTGTCTCCAACAGTGTCTAGTGCCAGATACACTCTAGGAAGGTATAAACCTCATCTGGGAGAGGGATTATTTTTTGTAAAATTAATGAGGAGACCAATTTAGGTCAAGTATTTTCGAGGCTCCGAAAATACCATTGTATTTGGCCATTGTAGGCAATGCAATTTCCAGATGTTGTTCATATTCAGGAATACATAAACATGCTTTTGCATTTCCTAGGAAGCTTCAATTATGTCCTTTAACAACATGCATTGGTGGAAAAAAAAATTAGCATTTTGTGTTGATTTCAGAAGCCATCCTGCTCTTAGGTTGTTGAAGAAAGAAGAGTGCAAACTACCTTGTAATTATTTTAAAAGAGAAAGGTAGTCCAGGGCTGGGCTCTTGTCAGACCTTTGCTGAACAACCTCAACCTTTGCAGAAGTTTAGTTCTGGCTCTGAATGGTCCTGAATAATTTGGATAAAGCTTTTACAGTCTCATTTCTGGTAGAGTATGACTCAGACCTCCTCTGGACTCATTGGCAAACTATCAAATCCTTGATCACGTGTAAAGTTTTTTATTTGACTGTCATCTCCTTCAGATGGGGGATACAGCCAGAGGTAAATCACTGGGAGACAATAAAAAGTACGGTAGTTCTAAGCCAATACTACCTTCCTACTGGGAAACTCAGGTCAGAAGCAGTCTCTCAAATATGTCACAGGAAAGACATTAGAACAGTCATCGCATGGTAAACCTACCTTCCTTCAGAGAGGTTCCAGCTGGCAGCAGTGTCGAGGGAGTTTTTGCCTCAGCCTGCTCTACCCCCAAAGGGCCCAGAAAGATAACATGTTTTTATCCAATATAATTTGCATTACATCTGTGTAAAAACACCCCTACACAGGATAATTTCATACCAATCCAGTGGAAAAATTACTTTCAGAATAATCACCAGTTAAGGTACAGTTTATCTGCATCCATCCCATGGCAGTCATTTGCAAAATGCAAGTGTAATAATGGCTACCATGCAAGTTACCTCTGGAGAGCTGTACCACAGTCCATTTCTGACCCTGGTGTAGTTTATACTGGATTACAAAAAACTGATGTAAACTATACCAGGGTATGTATACATCCATCTTTGCCCTTGGTAGGAGGGCATATATGCTCTTCTTCCTGCCCAGACCTCAGCCAAACTGTACTTTCCATTCTGAATGCAAGGCACAGGTGTCTGATAGGGCTGTGTGAAGCTTCAGTAGCCGATTTGATTTGGAGGAGATTTGGCCCGATCCAGGCTGAATCAGAAGCCTCCAAATCGATTCAGAGATTTGGGTGGTCCTTGCTCACCACCACAGAGAGCTGGACCTAGGCTCCATGCAAGTAAGTACGGAGCCGGGGGGAGTGGGGAGCTGGAGGAGGGGGCTGTACCAATGTACTACCTGCTGCTTCCCCTGCCCCCAGTTATTTTGTTCTTTTCTGGAAACTTACTATATCTGTTATTTGATTTTTCTGATAACGAGATCAGAAATTACCAGATTAATCAAAGTGGATGCATATAGTTAAAATTCAAATGACAAAACAATGGTCAAGATTTTCAAATTCAAGTGCCTAAGTCTAGTGTCTGTGAACTGTGAATATTAAAGTGGCCTGATCAGCAAAATTTCTGGGCCCACTACCACTTCCTTTTTGACTGCCAAATCATATGAGTGTGAGAAGAGACATTTATAAGGTCAGACCACATGCCCATCAATCCAGCGTCCTGTCTAATGGTGGCAGACTGTTGACGCTGAGGGGGAGGGTGAACAGAGCACATTCAAAATTTTCCACCTCCTTCTCCCCTCCCATGGCAGTTTCCACATTCAGAGACTTAGGGATTTCTGATTCAGAGGTTTCACCCTTTGTACCATATTAAGCACCTACTGATGGATCTTTCCTCCATCAATGTCCAATCCCTTTTTTAACTGGGTTAAACTATCAAGCCTCCACAAAACATCTTGTGGCAACAAGTTCTACAACTTAATTATACACAGTGTGAAAATGAACTTCCTTTATTTTTTAGTTTTAAATCTACTACCTAATTTATTTTTATCTTACATTTCTAGTTCTAGTATTCTAATGTAATAAAGGACTTAGTCCATCGGTCTATCTGTCCATAATGCTCTTGGAGTACTGTGATTGGTTACTGAAACAACCTCCCCCCCAGCCCTGCTCCTTGGAGGTGGCATCAGCACGGGGTGCTAGCAGAGGGGGACAGAGGGGAAAGCAGGGCAAGCTTCCCTCCCCCAGGTCCTGGGAGGTGGTGGCATGGGGGGGTGGTTAGTGTCATATTGAATGAAATAGTTTGAATGTTTGTAAAGGTTGCCCATTAGCCAGTTTCAGGAAGAAGATAAGATTTATCTCCTTATCTAGCTCATTGTTTTTGGGACTACGTGCAAAAGGTCCTGACTTCGCTTAAAGTCTTAATTTAAATGTTATCTTTAGAAGTCTTTTACAAAGAGAGCAAATATCCTGAGTTCCGAGAGATCAAACCCTAAGGCCTTTTAACAAGATTGGTAAGAAAAGGGTATTTGCAGTGATATGGAAATTTCCCAAAGGTAATTTCAAAAGAATCTGTTGAGTAAGATCCAAGCCCAAATTTGGGGGTAATGACAGGTTGAGTAGGAGGAGCCCATAGACGGCAGCTCGCTCAATAAAAACTGTAACTTACTGTCCCAATTTGGAGGTGACTTCACTTGCAGAACAACGAAGGAAGAATTGCAAGTGTAGGCCGGATCAGACTGATCACCTGAACCACCCTCTCCATGAACACGAATCTCTTAGTTCACGCTGAAGCTGCAGAGTGCCCGAAAGGGACTGAAGGAAGGGGACTTAGTCCTATCACTGCTGAGCCCAGCTCACTGAATCGTATTGCTGAGGCCAGCCTATTGAATTGTATTGCTGAGGCGAGCCCATTGAACCATACTACTGAGGCCAACCCATTAAATTGTACTACTGAGGAATGAAACCATTTTTTGGTATTTGGCTTCTCGGAATTCTAGGATTGTAAGTATATTATGAAAGATAACAGTATTGATTCAAATTTAACTTTTAGTTGTAATTGTAGTTGTTTTTGTAATACTAATTCTTATAGCATTGTTTGGGAAGGAAGTGCATTCGGAGCATTGTTTCTGATATATGTAGTTATTGTGTTCTTAATGTTTGTGGTGTTTCTTAAAGCTAAGCAGTGTTATATGCGTAGCAAAGAGTTTTAAAATAAAATTGTGTTGTATGAATTAAGTGTGTAATCATTGTGAAATCGTGCAATCAGCTAACTACTCCCCCAGCCAGTGCATCAAAATGAATCAGTAAATTGTGTGGGATTTTCTCTATTCCATAACCCACTAGAGACAGTTAGGGTTAGGAAGCTTCCCCTCTGTCCTTGCCCGCCACGTTCTTGACAGGCAATTTGCTAGTTTTGAAATGTTTTGGTAAACCTTCATCATCCTCTCTCAAGCATCTATTTTTTTAAGCTGAAAACCCTATTCTATTACGCCTCTCCTCACATGGAAGCTCGTTCATAAGCCTGATCATCCTTGCTGCCCTTCTCTGTACATATTCTTCTATACCCTTTCCGAGGTGGGGAAAACCAAAACTGCACACGGGGTTCAAGATATGGATGCACCATAGCTTTATAAAGGGAACAATGGCACTTTTGATTTTGTTTATGATCTCCTTCTTTGTAATTCCTAACACTTTATTTGTCTTTTGACTGCTGCTGACAGAGATGCCAAGTAAGTGGGGGCCTCAAGGCTGTGGCCCCCCTCAGGAAGAGGGCTGTCTCTTGAAATATGTAAAACTTTCCACACGTCCATCATCTTAGGCCACCCTTGGCAAAAATAAAAGACAGCGCCTATGGCTGCTGAACTCTGACATGTGGTTTTTGGAATTCTTGTAGACAGTTTGCCAAGATCTCTTTTCTGTGTGATAACAGTTAATGTAGAGATCATCAAAGGGGAATGTAGATTTTGGGTTATTTCTCCCCATGTGCATCACTTCCCACTAATCAATACTGAATTTCATCTGCATTTTCTTTCACTTTCATTCAATTCGCAAGTTGTTTTTGTATTTCTTTAGAGTTCCACTTTGGTGTTTGTCATGTTGAGTAGCAGCACAATTTCAGATTTGAACATCTTCAGGATTCCAGGGTGAATGTTATCAGGTCTTGGAGATTTGTTACTGCTTAGGTTATCAATTTCCTCTAAAATATCCTCTACTGACTTCAGTTTGGGTCAATTCTGTGGATTTGTCCTCTTAGCATAACCATTTTTCCCAGGGTAAGAATAGAATAGAATCCACTCAATAGAATCCACTCAGATTTCTCCAGTCAGTAGCTTCAATAATGCCCTGAACTAATTCCTGATGGTTCACAATTATTTCAGAATCTTGCAATAAATAGCTGAAATAGTACTTCCTAGTATGGATCACACTATAAGCAATTAACTCCATTAAAACTTCCATCTGCTGACATAGCAAAGTGAATTAAGTGTATATCAAGTATTTTCAGAGATTCTCAAAAAACATGCCAGAGAATTGATGGTGACAAACTTCGGTGATAGGCTGGTTTTATGCTGTATATACTTATTTGTGAATACGTCTTGAGAGGAGGACTCAGGGTTACAAGTCTCTCAGAAAAAGTTACCTTTCCACAGATAGCATGGGATATGCAAGTATTTTCTCACTTATGACTACCAGTGGTCTTGCTCTGCTGCTTATGTATATTGAATATATATCTGCAACTGGAAGAAGCCATTATTTTGGGGCATGTGGAACAGACAATTCCAGTCCTCTATTACATAGTAAGATCTCCACTGTAGCAATTTCTTTTTTTCAGAGCCGGTCTTGATAATTATCTGCGTAAACATCAAACTATTACTTGTTGCCTATCTCATCATTTAGAGCAATGATTCTCAATGCGTAGTCCATAGCCACCTATAGATGGGGCCCGACCATGATGTCAGTGGGAAACAACGAAAGATATTGGTGGAAGGTTGGTTTCCCCCAGAATCTGGAAGCATTGCACTGAGATGGCACACTGCTTCCTGTATGCTGTTTCCCAAAGAGGAAGCAGTATAACTAGTGGACTAATCGGGTCAGGCATAGTGCTTCTTTAACAAAACTATACTGCTGCTGCTTCAGGAAGTAGTATGTATAGAGTTTACTCAAGTAAATTCTGGATGGTGCCGTTTTGTACTGACATAGCACTATACCGAGCAGCTAATTAATATAGCTAGAGTAGCTAGATTAGTTCCTGTTTTGGCTAGATTACTTCTAGTTCCTGAAGTTGTGCATATCATTTTGCAGATGTTAAGATGGGCATCAGGATTAAAAAGCTTGTGAGCCACTGATATATAACATGGAATTTTTAACTTAATTATAATTTGCAGAACCCTCAGAGTCTGAACATTTAGCTGTTAATTCAACATTGGGTAGCTTTGTAGATCTGTCAAAAATAGCCTTCTAAATTGGGGTGTATGTCTTAAGTGGGGAAGCTGATTTTCTGCCGCAAACAGAAGCAAGGGGGTGATGACTCTTGTTACTGTTTCTTTCCTTCTCTTTCCTCTACCCATCACACAGACAGAAGGGTAGACTCCAGCAGGGGCAGATTCAGGTAGGTGTACTGGTACAGTCACAACCTGCTTTGATTCTTACTGCATCCAAAGTTTAAAATCAACTGCCTGACAGAAGTAGTAACATTTCTATTCAGGCATCACTGAGGGAGCCAACTGACTTCATGAATCATTATAAATCTACCTGTTAACTGCTCTTCACTTTACAGGTGTTAACAAGCCTATCATTTTCAATGCATTTGATGTTCTACTAATCAAGCTATCCTTTCTTTGGGAATTCTCCTCTGTTAGCTACTCCAGGTCTTGTTCTTTCTATATCAAATCCTACAGACTTTTATTTATTTTTCAAAATCCTTTATTTGTTCATGGGGTCCAGGCTTCAGCAACAGTTTCAGTTTTTGGCTTAGCACCCAGAGCTGCTTACAATCCAGCTGCGAAAGGGTTTAAAACAGTACTCTCTGCCTGCATAGGAAAGAGAAAGTGAGTGAGTGGAAGATTAGGCTCAGTCCATGTTCTGTTCAGGCAACAATGGGGAAAAAATCTCCTTTTCTTCATTCTGCCCTTGCAAAAACCAGGTGTATCTTACTTGAGGGTGTGTGTGGTACGCGAGAAAATACGGCGTCTTCCATGTGTCAGCCACATGGTAGAAACACTCCATGAGCATACACTTGATTATTCTGTTTGCACTTTCTGACATATTATTTATCTCATATACTTTTAAGTTTACAATACAGATTAGTAAACTGTTCTTTAATCATCATGACTATTGTCAATGGTTTATACATACTATTTAAACCACAAATTAGCTCCATTTGGTGCACTAGAAAAATGCAGATATCAGCTTCATCATACTGTCCATTTGTTACATAGCGAGTTTTTTCATCTTACAAACAAGGATAAAATAAAAGCAATGTTCAAAAGGATTTAACTTACTTTTGATGAACAAGCAAGGGAAAAAGAAAAATTTACTTTGTGTTTATAGTGTTATTGCATCTCTTTCAGCACAGACCAGCACTTCTCTTCTGAATGTTGCACAACTATTTCCTAATCATTAAGCCCAGTGTCATCAACAGGTTTTGTTTAGAGGTATGCATACTTTGTTTCCATGTAGCACCACATTTTGTTTTCTGTTTTGTTGTTCACATATTTTGTTTTCTGTTTGAAATTGGCTAGTGAGTAATCAGATTCTGGAAGAGGTCTCTGAGTCTTGAAGTAATTCATTTTGTCTCATGATTATATCATTTATTTGAATATACAAGCTACAGTTACTGCAATACAGCAAAGATTCCAGTCACTTAAAAATTAGTGTTTTTGGGTCCCTTCTGTAGCAAACCAATGGTAGTTATGTGAAAGCTTGTAGATAACAGTGCTTTTTAAAGTTAATTGTTCCTTCTGTTTGATTAATTTTAGTTTTATTTAGCTAGGGGAATTTTTAAAAATACTTTTGGCAGCAGTCAAGAAGTGTATAATTGGGTAATTATGCCAACATAATCCATATTCTGAATTACTTTTATATAAATATTCATTATACATATTTGTACTTTGTATTTTTCTCACAGGAGGTGGCTTGGTCACGTTTTGCCTCTCTAATGTCTGAAAATGAACGCCTGAGATTACCTCAATAAGTCATATGATGACCTAGATAGTTATTACCCTTTCATAAACACTGAAAAGTGTAATTTTAACATTAATACATTGAAACTGCACACTTCTGATAATCTGTAATCATACCTGTCATTATTATTATTAGTAAGCAATCTACGTAAGTGTTCATGTACTCATCCCACCAAATCATTTTCTTCTCATTTTAATTCATTCAAAGAAAATGGTCTTAATACATTTTAAAAAACATTAAAGCATATGAAATCATGCTGAAATATCATGGATGTTCACTGGTATATTAAATTTCCCTGTAAAAAACAATTTTAAACAGTACATAAATGATGTAAAATAAGGGAAACTTACTGAAGGTCTACAGAATTTTATTTTATTTTATTAGTAGGCAAAGAGACTAAGATGAAGTTGATATGCAATGCAAACAGTGCATTATCAAAGAACAAGAATTAAAACATGGTATTTTTGTAGTATTCCTGCAAGATCAACACACTCCTGTTTTCTTTTACATTTTCAGAATTATCTTTAAACTATAATCAGAACCAGACATACAAAAGGGACTTAGCCGTGAGTTCAAGTTTAAGTGTTTGGGTTTTCTGTCTACAGCAAAAATTGAGATTAAAAATGTGCTGTATCCAAAAGATGCAGACACACAAAAAGACTATTGTCAGCAAACTCTCTTGTTAAAAGTAACAGTAAGGGTAGCCAAATATTATATATATCCGGTATCCATGTGCCAACTATAATTTAATCAAAGATAACATACTACCAGCATATTACTCTGGTTTACATCACCGCATGGGATTCTGTCCCCCACATCCATCTGCTAACGTTTTTATAGCAGTAAAGTGCAAGGCAAATGAGCTATGAGACGCACTGCAACATGCCTTACAATTTCATTAGGGCTTGAACTGTTACCCACCTTATACCACTGAGAGAATACAGCATGGACTATACTGTTGAATGAAAAAAGGTAAGACTGAGCTATGGAGCAGAGAGCTTAATTCCCTCTGAAATAGTTTCCCCTACGGTCTATTATTTCTGCAAAAATGCTAAGCTGCAGAATAAAACTACCATGCTACATTACATGCAGGTTATAATGCAAATTGTACATCTAGAAACTTGTGGAAAAATACATTTTCACAGATCATCTGAATATATGAAAATAGACCATAATAATATCTCCACTTCCAAGGAAAATGAACATAGAGAAATGACTATAAGAAAGCTTAAGAACAACTGAATGATGATTGGTCCTCTAGATATGATTGCCAAAGACAGTACCAATATCAACCTACAATTATAATAACTTTTTAATATGAGGGGCCAAATTTTGCTCTTACTTTTGCTTCTAAAATGACATTCAGCCTATGTTGCTTTATAGAACCTCTAATTTTCAAAATTCATACCTTCCTAAAAAAACCAAACTGAACCATCTTAGCCTCTGATTCATTACCTCTGTTGAAGTGTTGTTGCTAAAAACCCATTCTGGTTCATATAATTTCACTTACAAATAAAATTCACATTACCCACCTAAACCTCCTTTGCTAAACTGGGCAATCCCTCTTTAATCACCTCCAATGACCGACATCGGTTTCCCCATTAACAGAACTCAATGGCATGGCTCATGGCTCTCTAAGGACCGGTCCAGGTGAAAGATGAACATTTTAAGGAACTTTTCAAATAGGAAAAGTAATTATACAGGTATTCTGATCAACATTCAAGCTACGTACAAACATTCAAGAAGTCCAAGGCGGAATCAATCTAAGTTATGTGGTTTTCTGTAAGTGGCATAGTTTAGATTGGCTGTTAACAGAACACACGTTTGCCCTTTTGGGGGGGAAGGAGAGGAGGCAAACCTTATACCAGGTTCTGCCATTTTTAAACCAGTCTATTTATACCAAACTTCTGTTCTATTGCAGGTTAAACTGGTTTCCATTCACTTACATGGGTAAAAGCGTAATGTCTGCACCTGGCCTCACTGTCTCAATGGAACAGGTTTTCAGATCCAATGCTGTATGTCAGCTATTGCTGACTTCAACATAAAGTTTCCATGAAAAAAAGTCTGCAAAGTACAGGCCAAAACTGGTGCTCTGCCTTCAAACAACATCTAATACTAGAATAATAGAATCATAGAAAATTAGGGTTGGAAGGGACCTTAGGAGGTCATCTAGTCCAACCCCCTGATCAAGGCAGAACCGTCCCCAAGTAGATCATCCCACCAAAGCTTTGCCTAGCCAGGTCTTAAAAACCTCCAATGATGGAGATTCCACCAGCTCTCTAGGTAACCTGTTCCAGTATTTTACTACCCTCCTACTGAGAAAATTCTTTTTAATATCTAACCTAAAAACTTGCCTTGCTGAAACTTGACACCGTTGCTCCTTGTTCTGTCATCTGCCACCAAGGAGAACAGTTTAGCTCCATCCTCTTTGGAACTCCCCTTAAAGTAATTAAAGGCTGCTATTAAATCCCGACTCAAGTCTTTTTTTTTCTAGATTAAATAGAGCCCAGTGCCCTCAGCCTCTCCTCATAAATCATGTACCCAAACCTCCTAACCATTTTTGTTGCCCTCCACTGGACTCTCTCCAATTTGACCACTTCCTTTCTGTAGTGTGGATCCCAAAACTGAACACAATAGTTTAGATGTGGCCTCACCAGTGCTTAATAGAGGGGAATAATCACTTCCTTTGATCTGCTGGCAAAACTCCTACCTGTGGCTCATATTCATCTTATTATCCACTGTAACCCCCAGGGTCCTTTTCTGCAGACCTGCTGCCCAGCCAGTCAACCCCCAATCTGTATCAGTGCACGGGATTGTTTCATCCTAAGTGCAGGACTCTGCACTTGTCCTTGTTGAACCTCATGAGATTTCTTTTGGCCCAATCCTCCACTTTGCCTAGGTCACTCTGAATCCTAGCCCTATCCTCCAGCATATCTACTACTCCCCACAGCTTGGTGTTATCTGCAAACATGCTGAGGATGCACTCTATGCCATCTTCCAGGACGTTGATGAATCCATTGAACAAAACCAGCTCCAGGACCAACCTCTGGGGCACTCCATTTGATACTGGCTGCCAACTAGACATTGAACCATTGAGTACTACCTTCTGAGCCTGATGTTCCAGCCAATATTCTATCCACCTTACAGTCCATTCATCCAGCCTATACTTTCTTATCTTGCCAGAGAGAATGCTGTGGGAGACCATATCAAAAGCCTTTCTAAAATCAAGGTACATCACATCCACTGGTCTCCCCGTGTCCACAGAGCCAGTCATCTCATCATAGAGGGCAATCAGGTTGGTCAGGCATGACTTGCCCTTGGTGAATCCATGCTGACTGTTACTAATCACCTTCTTCTACTCCAAGTGTTTAGAAATGAATGTCTTGAGGATTTTTCCATCTTTCCAGGGTCTGAGGCGAGGCTTACTGGTCTGTAGTTCCCTGGATCCTCCTTTTTCCCTGTCTTAAATATGGGCACTATGTTTGCATTTTTCCAATCATCTGGGACCTCTCCTGATCACCAGGAGTTTTCAAAGATGATGGTCAGTAGCTTTGCAATCTCATCAGCCAAATCCCTCAGCACCCTCAGATGTATCCTATCCTGCCCCATATATCCAGCTTTTCTAAATAGTCCCTGACCCATTCCTCCACCACTGTTGGCTGTTCACCTCTTCCCCAAACTGTGCTGCCTGGTGCAGTAGTCTGGGAGCTGACCTTGCCTGTGTAGACTGTGTATACAAGTTTGCTTCCCCCATTCAGTAAGGGACGCAATGCTTTCCGTGATCTTCCTCTTGTTACCAACATACTTATAGAAACCCTTCTTGCTACCCTTCACATCCCTTGCTAGCTGCAGCTCCAGTTGCACTTTGGCCTTCCTAACTTCATCTCTGCATGCCTGAGCAATACTCTTATACTCCTTCCTATACATTTGTCCAAGTTTCCACTTCCTATAAGCTTCCTTTCTGTGATTTAGTTTACTGAAGAGTTCCCTGCTAAGCCAAGCTGGTCTGCTGCCATACTTGCTAGTCTTTCTGCACATCGGCCTGCAACTCTCATTAAGGCTTCTTTAAAGTACAGCCAGCTCTCCTGGACTCCTCTCCACCTTAGTTTGGCTTCCCTGGGGATCCTGCCCATGAGTTCCCAGAGCAAGTCAAAATCTGATTTTTCTGAAGTCCAAGGTCCTTACTCTGCTACTCTCCATCCTTCCTTTCCTCAGGATCCAAAACTCAATCATCTTCTGGTCACTGCTGCTCAAGTTGCCATCTGCTACTAACACTTCCCACCAATTCATCCCTGTTTGTGAGCAGCAGGTCAAGAAGAGCATGGCCTCTAGTTGGACGCTTCAGCAGGCTGCACCAGGAAGTTGTCCCCAACACTCTCCAAAAACTTCCTGCATTGCTGTCCCAGCAGATGTCAGGATGGTTGAAGTCCCCCATGAGGCCCAGGGCTTGCAGTTGGGAAACTTCTGCTAGCTGTCTGAAGAAAGCCTCATCCACCATTTCCTCCTGATCTGGTGGGCTGTAGCAGACACTCACCACTACATCACCTTTGGTGCTCTCCCCTCTAACCTTAACCCAGAGACTTACAACAGGCCTATCTCCAGTTTCATACTGGAGCTCTGAGCAATTATACGGCTCTTTTACATAAAGCACAACTCCTCCTCCACTTTTTCCCTGCGTGTCCTTCCTGTACAGTTTATAGCCATCCATGACAGTGCCTCAGTCATGCGAGTTATCCCACCAAGTCTCTGTTGTTCCAACCACATCATAGTTCCATGACTGTACAAGGACTTGCAGCTCTTCCTGCTTGTTTCTCAGGCTCCATGCATTTCTGTACAGGCACCTGAGGTAACTAGCTGATTACCCTGATTTCTCAGGAAGTATAAGAACATCTCCTCTGTTGCTCCCTCTTGCTTGCTCTTCTTCCAGGTCGCTCGGTTACCTCAGGGCTTAGGTCTCTATCCCCCCGCAAACCTAGTTTAAAGTCCTCCCCCCCGGGTTTGCGAGCCTGTCTGCAAAGATGCTCTTCCCTCTCTTCATTAGGTAGATCCCATCTCTTCCCATCAATCCTTCTTCTTGGAACAACATCCCATAGTCAAAGGAGCCAAATCCCTGCTGGTGACACCACCTGCACAGTCAGGTATTCATCTGTAGGATGCACCTGTTCCTGCCCGAGGCCTTTCCCTTGACCAGAAGGCTCGAAGAGAACATGACCTAGGGTTGTTGTGTTTTTCCCTAGCCTAAAGAGAGCAAAGCCTACTGGACAAACATTTAGAGGAACAAAACAAATCCAAAATTAATTAAATGAAAATGAAAGACTTTGCATCAGCTCTTGCTTTTTCCCCCCAACCAGCCATGACACTGAGCCATGACGCTACATAATCATTTTTTGATTTCTACAATTTGTTTTATAATCATTAGCAGAGACAACCATGGCAGGGTGTAGGGCCCGGGCAAATCAGCCTCTGCGGGGCCCAGATTTGGTG
>NW_005841920.1:2251227-2288345 GCF_000455745.1 Alligator sinensis
CTGGGGCAGTCGCCCTGACTAATCAGTCCATTTCCCCTCACAGGGACAGCCTTGATCATTAGACATTACTACTTCCTTGTGACAAAGGTTGTGGACACAACTAACAACTGATCTGTTCCCACGTCACTGATTGGGAACTAGTTCACAATTGTGTGAAGTGCTGTGCCTCTGACACCACCCAAGTTCAATATATGTCAATAGCCAGCAAATAACCAAAGCCTGCAGCGTGCTTACCTGATTTTCAGAGAACAGTTGGAAAGGAGGAAGTGCTAGGACCCATTCTTTTTGGTTCCCAGGAGCTGGGGGAAGGAGCATAATGGGGCTACAATCAAATAGGCAATGAGGACCTGCCTGGTTATTATAGTTTCATAGTTTCATAGTTTTAGGGTCGGAAGGGACCTAATAGATCTTCTAGCCCGCCCCCCCGCCAGGGCGGGAGAACAACAAAAAACCCTAAAAACAAAAACGGGACTCAAATGAGTCCAGCCAGGTAGGCATCCAGCCTCTTCTTAAAGACCCCCAGGGTAGGGGCCAGCACCACCTCCCTTGGAAGTTGGTTCCAGCTCCTAGCCGCCCTAACTGTGAAGTAGTTTTTTCGGATGTCCAATCTGTACCTCCTCTCCATCAACTTGTGCCCATTACTCCTTGTTATGCCAGCGGGGGCTAGGGGAAACAGCGTCTCCCCCAAACCCTTCTGGTTCCCCCTAGTGAGTTTATAGACGGTCACCAGGTCCCCCCTCAGCCTTCTCTTGTGGAGGCTGAATAGGTTCAGGTCCCGCAGTCTCTCACTGTAGGGTCTGCCCTGTTGTCCCCGGATCATGCGGGTGGCCCTCCTCTGGACCCTCTCCATGTTGTCCACATCCCTCCTGAAATGGGGCGCACAGAACTGGACACAATACTCCAGCTGCGGCCTGACCAGCGTCGCATAGAGGGGGAGGATCACCTCCCTGGCTCTACTCGAGATGCACCTGTGGATGCACGACAAGGTCCGGTTAGCCCTGCCAACCATGACCTCGCATTGTCGGCCCATGTTCATCTTGGAGTCAATAATGACACCAAGATCCCTTTCCGCCTCCGTGCTCTCAAGTAGGGAGCTCCCCATCGTATAAGTGTGCTGCTGGTTCCTACTACCCAAGTGCAGCACCCTGCACTTGTCCGTATTGAAACACATCCTGTTCCTGTTTGCCCACCCCTGTAACCTATCCAGATCCTTCTGCAATCTCTCTCTCCCTGCTAGCGTGCTCACCTCCCCCCAAATTTTGGTGTCATCAGCGAATTTAAACAGGTTGCTTTCCACCCCAACATCAAGATCGCTGATGAAGAAATTGAACAGCGCAGGCCCCAGGACCGAGCCCTGGGGGACTCCACTACCCACCTCCCCCCAAGTCGAGTATGATCCATCCACCACCACCCTCTGAGTGCGACCCTTCAGCCAATCTGCAATCCATCTGACTGTGTAGGCATCTATGCCACAGTCGCCTAGTTTATTAATTAGGATGGGGTGAGAGACGGTGTCAAAGGCCTTGCTGAAGTCCAGAAAGACTACATCCACCGCGACACCTGCGTCCATGGCCTTTGTGACCTGATCATAAAAGGCAATCAGGTTGGTCTGACATGATCTCCCCCTAATAAATCCATGCTGATTGCCCCTGAGCATCATTTCTGATGCCGGCCCATCACAAATGTGCTCCTTGATGATCTTCTCAAAGAGTTTCCCCAGGATTGAGGTAAGACTGACGGGCCTATAGTTGCCCAGGTCCTCCCTTTTCCCTTTCTTGAAGATGGGGATCACATTAGCTACCTTCCAATCGTCTGGCACCTGGCCCAAGCACCACGAAAAATAGATTAGAAAAATACCTTTTATTTAACAAGCCATGCAAGCAAGTGTCAAGAAAAAAAACAAAAGGGGGTCAAGTAGAGTTCTGGTTGCATACCAGAGCATCCAATTGCAGAACTATGGATGTTGTAGGTGAGTAGCAATGCAGCATAAGACAGTTGGAGGACCAACCTCACCAATGTCACAGAACACTTGAAAAAAAGAAAAGAAAATTAAATTAAAGAATTAAAGAATTTTTTTGGCAAATATCTTGTTGGTCTAATAAAAGATATAATTTCTACTATGAGTCCTGATTGCCTTTTCCTCTAGACCAATACAGCTACAACCTGGATACCTGACAGACTCCTGTCATGTCATATGATACCTGACTTGATGTTCATATATAATGCTATTTCAGAGTGGACCAGTTCAAAATAGTACTTGATATTCCAGGTACACTTCTGAACCACTGCAAGCAGATTTAAATTAGTTTAACAGAATTTTCCAGAGAACTGATGGAGGCTGCATGTTCAAGGGACATGGTTGTCATGGATGACCTCAGCTACCCTGACATCTGCTGGAAGGAGCACTTGGCCAGATGTGACTAGTCATGTAGGTTTTTGACTTGCGTGAAAGAACTTTATTTAGTACAGGAGGTAAAACAGGCTGACCAGGGGCAAGGCTTTGTTCAATTTGATTCTAGCCAAAGGGAATGACCTGGTGGGAGATCTAAGAATTGAGGGTAATCTGGGAGATGGTGATCATGATATGATAGAATTCACTATCCGTTGTAGGGCTGGGAAGTCAGCCAGTAGGGCAGAGGTGCTTGACTTCAGGAAGGCTGACTTCAATGAGTTTAGAAAAATAGTGGAAGAGAACCTATGGCAGGGGCGGACAATTATTTCGGGCAGAGGACCGCTTACTGAGTTTTGGCAAGCTATTGAGGGCCACATGGATATCCCTGCCCCTTGACAGGTGCCACGCCCCCTGGTTGCCATCTTGTGACCAGAAATCAGGCCCCCTAACCCCTGACCTTTGCCACCAGAAGTCCCTCCCCTTGCTCCCAGGAAGTACTCCTTTCAGCAAGGGGTAATGCCATCTCAAAACCAGAAAAATACCAAATTATATTCTAAAAAATATTTTTGTCCTGATTTACATGAGTTTGTGTAGTGTACATAGAGGTGACTACACAATAGCTTAAAATGAAGTCTTACTCTTGTATATTGTGGGGGGTGTGAGAGGTGGGTATGTGAGGTACGGGGGAGGGTGTACGTGTGTCTGTGCAGGTGGATAGGTGTGGGTATGGGGTGAAAGAGCATGTGAGTGTGTATGTGGATATGTGGGGTGTAGGTGGGTATGGGGTTTGTGGGGATCTGCATGTATGGCAGTGCAAGGGGGGGTGCGCATGTGTACGGTGGGGTGAGCGTGAGGGACTCACACTCTGTCCATTCCTCACTACGCGCACACACACACACACACACACACACACACACACACACACACGAATTAGCAGCTACAGGTTGGGGGGGGGAGTGGCAGCAAGTGGGTGCATGGGAGCATAGCAACAGCTGAGTGGGAGCACGGGGCATGCGCCAGTGTCCCAGAGCCAGCACTGGCAGGGAACCAGAGCGGGGCAGCAGGAGCACGGGGTCTGGGCCAACAGGGGCTCTATGGAGCCCAGCCAGCGTCTCCCTCCCCTGCTGGCCCAGCCCAGCCCAGCTCCATACAGCCCCTTCCAGCCTGGGCTCTGAGCTCCGGCACCATGTGGCTCCTGGCTGTATAGCCACAACCCACAGGACTCAGCAGGAGCTGGCCCAGCCTGGCCCTGAGGACTAGGGTGATCACAGTCCTCCCCTGCCTCCCTCATCCTCTTCTTATCTGAGTTTCCCTCTCCAGCGCAGGGAGGCAGAAACAGCCCCGCAGTTCCAGGATAGAAGGCTCTGCTGGGCAGGGGCTTCCAGGTGGGCTGAGCCAGGCTGGCCTTGCTGCTGGGTCCTGCCAGCTTCCCCTGGGTCCTACTGCCCCTGGCTCCTGTCATCTTTGACAGACAGCCAGGGGCAAATAAATATTAATTTTTTAGGGGCCCTGTGGGCCAGATACAATGGCTTGGTGGACCAGATCCAGCTTGTGGGCTGTATTTTGCTTGGCCTGACCCTATGAATAGAGGGACTGGAGGGGAAGGAAGTTCAGGAGGGGTGGTCATTCCTCAAAGGAGCAATCCTCAGAGCACAGAAAAGTCCATTCCTGTAAGCAGGAAAGGTGGTAAAGGGGCCAGAAAGCCCTCTTGGCTTACCAAAGGAGTCAAAGGACTGCTTAAAAAAGAACAGGGAGGCTTACAGACAGTGGAAAGAAGGGGTAGTCACCAAGGCAGAATACACAAGTATAGCCTATATTGGGGGGAGAGGATAAGGCAGGCAGGGGCGGCAACCGAGATCAGGTTGGTGACCAAAATCAAGGACAATAAGAAGTCCTTCTTTAGGTATATACGGAGCAGGAGGAAGGCCAAGGATAATGTGGGGCCCTTGCAGAATGGGATGGGACAGTTGATAACAGACAGTCAGGAGAAAGTTGAACACTTTAATGAATACTTTGCATCAGGGTTCCTGCATATAAACAGTGGTTACCCGCCTAGTCAGCTAGTCAGATACTGGATGGATGCAGGGTGGGGGAGGCAGGGGGAAGACAATTGCCAAACAATGATCAGTGTTGAACTGATGAGGGAGCACTTAGAATGGCTGAATGTCTTCAAGTCAGAAGGACTGGATGGAATACAACCGACAGCGCAGAGGGAATTTGATGGAGTCATTGTGGGACTGTTGGCAAAGGTATTTGAAGACTCGTGGTGCTCAGGAAAGGTTCTGGAAGACTGGAAAAGGGCCAATCTTTAAGAAAGGGAGGAGGGAGTATTCATGAAACCATAGACCGGTCAGTTTGAGCTTGATACCAGGTAAAATTTTAGAAAAAATTATCAAGAAGTCCATTTGTGAGAGACTGGCAGAAGACATGATGCCAAAGGATAGCCAACACGGTTTCATTACAGGCAGGTCATATCCAACCAATGTCATCTCCTTCTATGATCATGTAATGAACCATTTAGGTGTGGGAGATGCAGTTGATGCCCTATACTTGGATTTTAAAAAGGCTTTCAATATAGTCTCCCATGATGCTCTTATAAAAACACTTGGGGATTGTGGGCTGGCAGAATCCATGGTCAGGTGGGTTGGGAACTGGCTAAGGGGTCGAACCCAGACAGTGCTAGTAAACGGGTCTGTATCATCTTGGCGGGAGGTAGCTAGTGGTGTCCTGCAGGGTTCAGTTCTTGGCCCCATGCTGTTCAACATCTTTATCAATGACTTAGATGATGATATGGAAAGCAGGCTGGTCAAGTCTGCAGATGATACCAAGTTATGGGGAAGAGGAGTCACGCTAGGGGATAGGATGCAGATCCAAGCAGACCTGGACAAGCTGGAAAGGTGGGTGGGGTGGAACCACATGCAGTTCAATAAGGATAAATGCAGAGTGCTTCACCTGGGGAGAAGTAATCAGCAACATAAATATTGGTTAGGAGGAGATGTCCTGGTTGATCACAGGATGAACATGAGCTCCCAGTGCGACACTGTAGTCAACAGAGCTAATAGCATACTGGGATACATTAGCCAATGTGTAGCAAGCAGGGCTAAGGAAGTGATATATTCCTCTCTACTCAGTGCTGGTGATACCCCAGCTGGAGTACTGTGCCCAGTTCTGGGTGCTACACTTCAAAAAAGATGCGGAGAATCTTGAAAGGGCCACAGGAATGATTAAGGGTCTGGAGGACAAACCTTATGAAGAAAGACTAAGGGATTTGGGACCGTTCAGCCTGGGGAAGAGAAGACTGAGGGAGAACTTGGTGGCCATCTATAAGTATGTAAGGGGTGAATATTAGGATCTGGGAGAAAAACTGTTCACTAGGGCACCCCAGGGGACAAGAGAAATGGTTATAAACTGTTAGAGGATGGTTTCAGGTTGGATGTAAGGAATAACGTCTTTAGGGTAAAGGTGACCAGAAACTGGAATAGACTTCCCAAAGAGGTGGTGCAGTCCCCAACCTTAGAAGTCTTCAACAGGAGATTGGACAGACACCTTGCTGGGATAAATTTGATCTCAGCAGTATTCCTGCCCAGAGCACAGGGGTTAGACTCAATGATCTTTTGAGGTCCCTTCCAGCCCTTAATTCTATGATTCTATGAACAGGCTTGTCTAGCTATACGCTCAGGTTCAAACCACATTTAAACTGTTCTAAGTGTTATGTGTGTCCACACCAACTCCTACATTAGAAGTTAATTGAACCATAGATTCTTCAGCCTATGAGACTACTATCCTGTATTTGTATGGTTAGTCTTATTTTTTCTTAGATGCCACCATAGTGAAATAAATGCAATTAATTAACTTTAAGATAACTGCAGAGAGTGCTCTTATCTTTCTTGATTAAAATTGTTGTCTGAGTAAATGGAAAGTCCCCATGATACTTTTCTCTGCAATGGGGGAGCATCTTGAGCATTTAGGACACATTATTCTTCAGTCTTCTGTAGAAGTGATATCAATCAGACATTTGTTTCCCTTCCTGGATGTGTGTACCTGTCTTCAGGTTATTTCTCAGACCTTGCAATAATCAGAATGTTGATTCTTTAAGTCTTTTAATTTTCCCTGTGTTTTTTTCATTATGGAATCTCATAGTTCATTCATGATGAAACACTTTAATCAATTTGCTAAAACTAACCATTGTGCACTAAACATAGATTTTGTGCTATCATAACAAAGCAGCATGTTTCCTCACAATGAAAGTCTCTACCTTTCATTTATTTTATGGTATAATCACTTGTAAATCTTGGTTTCCCAGTCCTAAATCACAATGTCACTGATCATAAAATATAAAATGGAAAAAACCTGGGACTACAATCTCCAGATAACTTAACATTACATATTTTTATGGAACAAAAGAAAAAGAGATATCACTACTTGAACTTTTTCAAGCAGTTCACTAAAACAAATAAAATAAATAAAAACAATAGCTTGAATCTGGATGAAGCTGATGGAGAAGCCTGACATAAACCATTTCTAAAATGGCTTCTACCTTACTTAAAAAGTGATTTTATTAAAATACCTCATATGTCAAAGTGAAAGTGATAATAATTCTTCATGCTTCAGTCATTTGAACCTTATTTTAATCATGGATTTATTAAAGCAACGAATGATCCAGTCTAAAATTCCTGAAGTTATTGGGCTTTTATGTTATTGTTTTTTCAGATTTCCATGCACAGATTCTGAACTCCAAGTGCAATTTATTTTCATCAACATATGCAAAAATGGGCCTCTTAGCTCTTACACTCCCCTAGAGGGCACTCATTACTTATCAACATGCAGCACTGACTCACAGGCATATATAACAACTAGACACACACACACACACACACACACACACACACACACACACACAGAAAGAAATACAAAAATAAATAATATTTCTGCATTACAGGAGAAGCAAGAATTCTTGTGGATATCTTTTATTGGACCAACTGTATGATTGGTATAGACAGAGGCAAGCTTTCAGATATCAGAGTACCCTTCCTAGGCTTCTGAGACAGAAGCAGACACAGCTGAGATGTATTTTGAAACTAACCTCACTAATGAGAAAGGACAGCACTAAGAAGTTGTTTACCTTAATGGAGTCCTTTGAGAGGTGTCATCCTCTGCATGTACATTCCACCATACGTGCGCATGTCTCAAGCATTCAAAGCTTGAAGATTTTTGGCTGACAGTATGCGTAAAGGTTGGTGCACAGCTCCTGTACATCAGGTTTCTTTCAATCAGACTACAAGTAAAGAGTTGGGGTTGGAAGGCAGGCCATGGTACATGCTTATAGGCAAACACATCTCAGAAATCCTATTACTTTAAGATGAGTAACAATGTTCTCTTTTGAATAATCACATCTGCATGAACTTTCCATATTCCAGCATGTAACTTCATGCTGTGACCAGTCCTTCTCCAGTGATCTCCAGTCTTAGGAAAATGGAAATTAAAGAACTGCCTTTCCTGAACATAGCAGCTGATCTGGAGGCTTCAGACATGGCATATTTAGTGAAGATTTACCTAGAAATAGCTAGATTACAGGTGTCAACTACAAAGATGTTTCTGAACCATACTGCAGATGCTGCAGATTGCAGGTGCCTATGCAGAATGCCCCTAATCACTGTTGTTTTGTAGCCTGTCTTAACAGACAGAGAACAGGCTCTCTCCACTTGGAGAGTTTCAGGGTGGGGATTGCCATATCTTTCATCCATTTTGCTGGAAACAAGATGACTTGATAGTTTTAGCTCTTCAGCTCCAGAAGACAGTCCAAGATTACATGTACAGATGCCTAAAAATGTGATGAGGGATATTGTATGACACCAGCTGAAAATTCAGACAAATTGGCAGGTCTGCCTTGTAGAACTTTTTCTTATATTGACTGAAGTATCTATAACTAATAAATAGCAGGACTTCCCTATCCTTACACATATCCCATATCCAAGGCAAGAGGTGCAGTACCCTCTCTGCCCTGGGATTCCAGGTCTGAGAACACAGATAAACTCTTGGGGCCTTGAGAAGATGAGGACAAATGGCACATCTCAGTCAGGGCTCTTGGGACTACACTGCCTGGAGTGCATGAGAGATATGCCATGGGGATCAGAATGGACAGGAACTGTGTTATTCTAACCATAGTATTAGGAAGGCATGTTACGAATTATTCTGGGCTAAGGCCTCTTCAGAACAGAAGACCTAACATTTGCCAGTTTGAAAGGCAAACCGACCTATCCCAGGATTAATCAAAATGATGTCCTGAAGGATGGAATCTGATCTGGCACTCATAGGTGTGGAAAGATTTGCTTGCTTCATTGTTCACCAGACTGTTCTGGAGGCCAGGACAGACAGTGGTGAGAGAACCGATATGGACTACACCAGTTAGTTCCACAGCTCAGAATCCTCTGTGCATGATGGGAGGGAGTTGGCTTTGCCCTCTCTGTAGGTGTAAAACAAAGCTGTGATATTGACCATCATAATCTGCGTAAATTCCCTGCGGATGTGGCCCCCCGAAAGGATTCACAGGCTCGGAGAACACTAAACTCTGGAATACTGATATGCATCCTCATCTCTCAATGAAACCAGAAGCCTTGAACCTCTGTTCACCCAAATAAACTCTGCAACTTACTACATCCATCATAGCAACTCTGAAGAATAGGAGAAATCAGCTGGGTCCAAGATGATATGACAGCCTTCCTTTTTCTCTGGGATTAAGAAGAAATTTCAGTAAACTCTCTTCCCCAAGGCTGATGTAGAACTACTTCTATCCACCCCAGTGAAAGGAGTGAGGAGATTTCCTGTTGCAACAAAATTCTATGTGAGCAAGAACTACAGAAATTGAAATGTTGTCTAGACCCTGCTTCTCTGCAGCAACATAGGTCCATATCTGCATGAAGTGATCTCCAAATAGGGTGCTCATGATCTGGAATCCCTAAAGATGGTGCAAACCTACTGAAGCTCTGTCAAAATGCCCAATTTGTGGGAAAGGACGACTGAGTAGTCAAGGGTGGTTGACACAGTCTGTAGATACACTTTGCCCCTTCCTAAGAGAAAGTAGGAGCTATAAGAAAGCTGTCTGTGCTCTGTTTAAAGGTACTTAGGTAGACAACCTGGGAATGAAGCAGTGCTCTCAACTTTTTAATGCCACATCTTGGGACTATACAACTCCATGCCCTGAAATGGCAGGTCTTCCACAACATTCTGGATTACAGAACCTATAGTCACCAAATGGTAGGTTCTTGTGGAAACAACCAACTCATCCAGGTGAGAGGATGAAGAAATTGGGAAACTGTCTCTGACTTCCATAAACTGGGTCATGGGTTTTGGAAGATCCTCCTTTTCTATCCTTTGTCTCTCAATGGCATCAGGGAAGTATACAAAGCTAGTGAACAGTTTCTATAATAAAAAGATCTGTCTCTGTATTCGCATCAATCCTATGGAGCCCACTGTCAATATGGCTACACTGTCCTTGGCAGGATAAAGATTTTAGAATCATGGAGGTTAGGATAAGTGACTCTTGAGGAGGATCTCTCACAGTCCAATACGTGATGATTGCCTACATTTCCTCTGAGATACTGAAGAGTACTGGAGGGATATCCTAGTGGACTAATAATAGGGTTGCTCTAAAACACAGTTATCTTCAGAGTCCGATTAGGAGGCTGAGGAGATTGGCCACTGCCCCAAAGATTTTACAATCCTGAAAAAAAATATTATTGTAATCTGGATTCAACAAGGACAAGTGCAAATTCCTGCACTTAGGACGGAACAATCCCATGTTTGGGGGCTGACTGGCTGGGCAGCAGCTCTGCAGAAAAGGACGTGGGGTTTACAGTGTACAGTGTTTACAGTGTACAATCAGCTGAATATGAGCCAACAGTGTGCTCTTGTTGCCAAGAAGGCTAACAGCATACTGGGATGCATTGGTAGGAGTGCTGCCAGCAGGTCAAGGGACGTGATTACTCTCTCTAATTTAGCATTGGTGAGGCGTACTGTGTTCAGTTTTGGGCCCCCACTTTAGAAAGGATATGGACAAGGGAAGTTTAGGTTAGACATTAGGAAGAATTTTCTCACAAGGAGGGTAGCAAAACAGTGGAACCCAAAAAAGTTGTGAACTCTTCATCCTTGGAGGTTAAGACCCAGCAAGACAAAGCCTTGGGGATGAGCAAGGAGTTGGGGCAGGGGGTTGGACTAGATGACCTCCTGAGGTCCCTTCCAACCCTAATTTTCTATGATTTTCTATGACTCCATAAGTTGTACCAAATAACCTAGTGCCAAGACACAGCAAAAAGATCCTGGTACAAATGAATCTGATGGATCCAGCACAGACAGACGAGGAGTGGAAAGAAGCACCGAGTCTTGTAATTCAAGCACATCCACTAGTATCATAAAGCTAGATAATGCCAAGGAATGTGCTCAGGCGAAGGCACACACTGCCCCTTTTTGTCTAATGCCTAGGCAACTTTTTGAAGTAGCTCTAGTTTGGGCAGTAGTAGTGTTGCTGCTGACAGCTTTACAGATGTTTGCAGTGCTGTGGTCACCTCAGACTGGGTTGATACCAATAAGCCAGAGAACAGGGCAGCTTCTGTGGTGCCATGGACACTGACTCCTTCAGCTGATGCTTCATTGCAGAGTTAGTGGTTGTGTAGTGCATCTGATTTATTTTTTTTTTAAATCATACAGCATGCTGCTGCTGGTATGGGGAACCAGCAGAGGAACCATCTGTTCCTAGAGGAGCCTTTAGTCAGGGTAATCTGTGATTATACCCTTAGGCTTTACCTCTCTGGTAACCTTCCTTCCTGATACAGCTGACAAAGATGACCTTTAAAAGAACTCACTGGCATTTTTAATCTTCCTTTCACTGTGCAGGAGCCCTAAATACAAAGAAGGACCACAGATTTTTTCCAGAAGGTAAACCTGCAGACTTGTAGGTGTGGAAGGTGAAGAGCACTTCCCTGGAATATGGAATTCACCTAGGCAGACTTTCAACTTGGAGTGCCTACAACCCTATAAGAAAGGGGAAGTATTTAAAGTTAGGTGATATCAAGGAGGCCATACCAAAGGAAGTAAAGGCATATTCTCTCTCAAGAGATTTCTCTCTTCTCCTCTCCCTCTCTCTCTCTTATTAGGAGAGTGGGGCGGGGAAGGGAATTTAATGAAAGCCACAAAGGAAACATTATTAACAACTAACTACAAGAAACAGCAACAACTAAGCTAGCAGGAAGACTGTGGTTAAGCAGACAGTGGAAATTCCATCTTGAGCCAAGAGGAGTGGAGGCATGAGAAATGCACACCACCCTCCATACCTTCATACACAAGGAAAGGCAGGGGCACAACTGCCCAATAGCCTCTGAACTCCAAACACATGAGGCACATGTGTGCTCACAGTGGAATGTGCATATGGGTAACACATCTTAGAGGAGAAAGCTATGTTACTAGAGAGGGGCCAGTGGGACAGGAAGGACACAGTGGATTTGGAAAGGCAGGCTTTACACATTCTTGCTGGCTGTGTGTGCAAGTACATTTGCCTTTTGTTTAACAAAAAAACAAACAGAATAAAGCAGCTGCTCCTCTAGTGTCAGCAAACAAAAAAAAGAGGCATTTTTTTTATATGGGACCACAAAATGCTGGGGGGGGGAAGAAGGGGAGGAAGGTTCAAGATTGTTATTTTAAGCACAAATCAGCCTCATAAATGATGCACTTGGAGCCAGAAAGCACAATATTGTTGTGAAAAAACAGATACAGTTTGCTTGATTACTTTGCTTTTCTCACACTTACATACTTTAGTTCTCTACTCACCATTTAAGGAAGTGCGTCATCTTTAAATTACCTTTCATAAATAAACAACATGTTATTTACCATGAGCTACCAGATGGAACTATATATTTATGGGTATACAGAGGTATATATAAAGAAGTGGAATCTATACACATTTAGCAATACAACAAAACCATTTATGAAGAAACAAGCCTGAAATCTAATGCATGTGGAGAATCATTTCCAGCTGAGATAGGAAAGTATGAGTATATTTATGCAAAGTACTGGCAAGATCACATTTGGAATATGGTGTACAGTTTCTGGTCACCTTTGCTCAAGAAAGATGAACTCAAAAATGGAACAGCTGCAGAGAAAGAATATGAATGAAATAAAATGAGGAATGAAAATGAGAGTACCGGAGAAGAGATTAGAAGAGCTTAGGATAGTTTAGGCTAGTAAAATGAAGGCTGAATGGATAGGAATGCTCTGTATAAATACATCAAGGCAGGTAAACACCATATGCTGAAAAGCACTAAAGTATACTTTTGGTACAAAAACAAATCGGTATAAATTGGCCTTAAATACATGTAGGCTAGAAATAAAAATAAAGATCCTAACCATCATAATTTGTGTTTCAGTGAGATTCTGGAACAGCTTAATACAAAAAGTGGAGGACTAAAAACCCCAATGATTTAAGGTACCACTTAATCAGTTCTTGAAAAGAAATCTGTTGTGGTGCCTGTAGTGGCAGAGTAGTAGACCTGATGACCCAGGAAGTTCTTTCCAGTCCCATGCTCCCATGTACATAAGTACATAATTGAAGGAAAAAAGAAATCATTTGAAAATAAACAGTTTTAATCAAAAGACCTCTAAAGATGTAATACTGAATTGCAACAGGCAAAAATCTATCAGTAACCAGGGATATGAACTATTAAGACAGTCAAGAAGGAAGAAGTTATTTTCAAATCATCACCTCCTTCAGATAAAAGGTGATTATGAATAACTTCCGATATATACACTGACATCCTCAAAAAATATCTTATCACCAATGTTGTCTTGTGGAATTTTGGAAAGGGGGGTCTTGTGGAGATTACTTCCCAAAAATTCCCTGGCATGGGGTTTAATAGAGGAGGGAATGATTTTCATAGATTAATAGATTCTAGAGTCGGAAGGGACCTCAGTGAGCCTTCTAGTCCGACCCCCTGCCAGGCAAGAAAAGGGTCACCAAACCTGGGGTCATGTGACCCCAGCCAGGTGCCTGTCCAGTCTCCTCTTGAAGACCCCCAAGGATGGAGCAAGCATCACCTCCCTTGGAAGCCCATTCCAGATCCTGGCAACCCTGACCATGAAGAATTTTTTTCTTATGTCCAGTCTAAACCTTCTCTCCAGTAGCTTATGGCCACTGTTCCTTGTTGTTCCAGGGGGTGCCCTGGTAAAAAGATCGTCGCCTACTTCATGTTGCTCTCCCCTTACGAATTTGTACACCGCCACAAGGTCCCCTCTCAGCCTTCTCTTGGAGAGGCTGAAGAGGTTAAGATCCCATAGCCTTTTCTCATAGGGCCTTCTCTGTAGGCCTGTAATCAGATGAGTGGATCTCTTTGGACTATCTCCAGGTTGTCTGTATCCTGCTTGAACTGCGGCGTCCAGAACTGGACACAGTACTTCAGCTATGGCTTGACCAGTGCTGCACAGACAGGGAGAATCACCTCCCTGGACCTGTTTGTGAAGCACCTACAGATGCACGACAAGGTGCGATTGGCTCTGCCAACTACTTCATCACATTGACGACTCATGTGCATCCTGGAGTAAACAGTGACTCCAAGATCTTTCTGCCTCAGTGGTGCTGAGAAGGTCACCCCCCAGCCTATAGGTATGATGGCAGTTCTTTCACCCTAGATGCAGCACTTTGCACTTGTCCTTATTGAATTGCATCCTGTTGCTCTCTGCCCACTTCCCCAACCTGTCTAGGTCAGCCTGGATCTGGCTCCTCCTCTCCAGGGTGTTAGCTTCACCCCATATTTTTGTGTCATCTGCAAATCTGTACAGGGTGCTTCCCACCCCCTCATCCAGATGACTGATGAAGATGTTGAACAGCACCGACCCCAGAACTAAGCCCTGGGGGACTCCAATGCGCACATCTTTCCAGGTTGACACTGACCCATTCACCACCACTCTCTCCGAGTGCGACCCTTGAGCCAGTTTGCTACCCAGTCTACCGTATAATCATCCAAGCCAAATCTCCTAAGTTTATTTATAAGGATGGTATGGAATACCGTGTCAAAGGCCTTCTTGAAGTCCAGGTAGATAACATCCACCTCAACTCCTGCATCTAAACATTTGGTGGCTTTGTTGTAAAAAGAAACTAGGTTAGTCAGCCAGGACCTGCCTGCTATAAACCCATGTTGGTTACCCCTCTGCATCACATTAGCCAGCGGGCTCCAGTGGATATGTTCCTTGATAATTTTTTCTACGATTTTCCCAAAGATAGAGGTAAGGCTGACTGGCCTATAGTTCCCTGGATCCTCCTTCCTCCCCTTCTTAAAGATTGGGGTGACATTGGCCCTCTTCCAATCCTCGGGGACCTGATCCAAGCACCATGAGTGCTCATATATCCTTGCCAGAGGTTCAGCTATGACACTCGTTAATTCCCTCATTACCCGTGGGTGGAGTCCCTCCGGTCCCACTGATTGGAACATGTCCAGTCCCTCCAAGTGTCTTTTTACTATATCAGCACTGACTGCTGGTCACCCGATGCTCCTTGTTGGTGTCCGTGATGCATATTGAGGGTTCATCTAGATTTTTATTTAAGAAGACAGAGGCAAAAAACTCATTGAAGAGCTCTGCCTTGTCCCTGCTATCTGTCACTAAGCTCCACTGCTCATCCTGTAGGGGGCTATGCTACCCTGCACCCTCTTTTTGCTCCCAACATACCTAAAGAAAGACTTTTTATTGTCCTCAATCCCTGCCGCTAGCCTGAGTTCTAGAGCTGCTTTGGCCTTCCTGACTGACGCCCTGCAGGCTCGGGCCAAAGAAGTGTACTCCTCCTTGCTAGCTACCCCCTGCTTCCATTTCCAGTATGCTTCTTTTTTTGCCCTTAAGGTATCCTGGATGACCCTGGTTAGCCAAAGAGGCTTCCTGGCCCCTTTGCCGCCTTTCATCTGCCATGGGATTGTCTCACTCTGAGCCCAAAGGATGGTTTCCTTGAGGAATGACCACCCATCCTGGACCCCCTATGCTCTTGGTTCCTAGTACCCTGCTAACCAGTTCCCTGAGCCTATTAAAGTCAGCCTTTTCAAAGTTTAGCACCTGTGTCCTGCTGGATATAATGCCCGCCCTTCTCTGGATAGTGAATTTTATCATTTGGTGATCGCTGTCCCCTAGGTTGCCTTGAATCTGCAAGTTCCCCACCAGGTCATCCCCTGTGGCCAACACCAATTCGAGCAAGGCGTTACCCCTGGTGGAACTCCTTACCTCCTGTGTTGGGTGGAGGTCCTGGATACAGGTTAAGAACTTGTGTGAGTGGTTAGATCTGGCTGACTGTTCCTCCCAGCATATGTCTGGGTAGTTAAGGTCCCCCATGAGTACCATATCTCTAGACCATGGTTTTGCACCATTTATGATTATCTCCCTGCCACCTGAAGGGAGACAGGGAAGATCAGCCACATGCATCATCTATCACTCAAGAGCAGTGAGTGTCAAACATATGGCCCATAGGCTGGATATTGCCAATCAATGTGAGTTGCCTGGCCCTTCTTCTCCCAGAACCAGCATGGAGGACCAGAAGGCCTAAAAGCAAAATGCTTAGCACAAGCACAAGCACAAGCAACACTGTTTTGTGCCTTGATGTAACTAACTAAATGCCACTAACAGCGGCAAAATGGTTAGGATACCTGGCCAGCTGAATTCCCTGAATCCATCAGGTTTGCATAAAAATATCTATATTGACTGTTGGGGTCTGCTTAGAGAAGAAGTGTTGCATTTAAACCCTTGCTAAAATACTGGTATTGCTTGTGTGTCCAATAAATTAGGATTTGAGACTGGAAGAGTCTCAGTGATCAATTCATTTCCATTCACCCCACCCCATAACTAAATTTAATACAACAGACCAGGCGCAGGAAAACACTGACTTGTAGGGTTCACATCCCCTTGTCAACTTCACACTGCTGTGCAGGAGTTATCAGTATGAATTTACAGTTTCTCGTTAGCAGAGGCCATGGCTACTATGTGGGCTAAAAGCAGTAGAGCTGCGTGGTGGGCCAGTAGGGGGTGCTCCTACATTGAGCCACCCACCTCACTGCTCCTGGCCACCTTCCAGGCTCCGAGTGCCTCCCTGGGGGCGCCTCACATCTGGCTGATTCCCTTTGTGGAGCACACCCACTAGCCTGGGGGTAATGCTGCCACCACCCAGGGTCTGGACTAATCCTGGCCCTGTGCCCCCTGGGAAACACAGGCTTAGTAGTCCTTGAGGGTACTCAACCCACTCCAAGAACTTGGGGTGCTTCCCTCAGTCTGAAGCACAAATAGTGGTCTCCCTTAGTTAGCCGAACCAAGGGGGACCCCCAAGGCATAGTCTAGACCCACTCCCAATAAGTCTCCCATGCTAGGTACAAAGGAGAACTTTATTGGTTACAAGGAGTAGGTCTGGAATAAGGTACATGGTAGAGTAATATCAGAGAAATCCCATAGACCAAACAGGGTGGCTGGGTAGCCTTTGATTACACATCTGAGTTACTGCAAGTTATATATCTAGTTAGATCTCAGGTAGCTTACTCACAAGTATCATCCAGCAGCAGGTGAGATTGCCTCTGGAGGCAGACAGTTCATCGATCATGAGTTTCAAGAGAGAGAGAGCAAATTTCAGATGGTCTAGCTTCTGAGTTTTACTCATGGCTACTGCCACTCCTCCTGGGCAGTCCTTAACTTATATAGCCCTTATGACCTCATTTACCTGGTCCAATGAAGCCCAGCACCTGTTGGCTGCCAGCCAACCAATTTGAAATGCATCACTGGTTGTCAGGTAGACTGGCATTGCTTAGAACAATAGGGAGCCTAAGCCCCCACCCAGGTATGTGATGCCAGTCACGTAGGCAGAGAGAGCCGGTGTCCCCATTCCCTCAAGAATGTATCCGACTCAGGGTTACCTAAAGAGATGGGATGTCTGCTCTCTTCTGTGACCATGTTAACCAAATTGTCACATAGAAGAGTTTTTGGGGAGAGACAGAGGTGGCATTCTGCCACATTCTGTACCCTGATGGTGCCAAAGGCTGGCCAATAAGCACTGCTGATGGAGAGTACCAGTTAGGATGGCCATCAGTCAGAACTCCTTTAGCGGGTATGATTTGCAACAGAGTTGTAACATTATAAAGTAGCAAATCTGGAAATGTTTTAAAGCAGGAATACAGACTTTTCTGAAGTTTATCTGACAGTACTGAGTCTCTGATAGTTTTGGCCTAATGCTGTTTCTAAAAGTAACATTTTAATATTTATTTATCATACCATTCAAGTATTATTTTTTTCTAAATGCCTTTGTCCTATTCTTTCTATGCATCAATTTCTAGCTATGGTTATTCTCCAACATTCTCCATCCCATTCCAAATTACCTCACTGGCTATTCCCTTCATATCACCAAAATTCAGGCTAGAACTTGTAACCAAAGTCAGTAAGTTTATTAGTTCAGTTCAGCCCTTAGTCTGGGGATTACAAAACTACTCAGAGAGAGTTGCCTATCATCTTTCCTGAAGTCTGATGCTTGACTAAACTGTTTAGGTTAGGTCACTCTTGCACTCTTTAAAAAATGAAAGCCTTAGCATTGAAAGTTGCATTCTGTACAGTTTAATAGCAAGAAACTGAGAAGGTTTCTTTCTCAATAATAAGAGTTTAGGTAACAGGAGATGGCCTTTGTTTCTGTTACTGTATTGGTGTTTCAACTTCTGTCAGTCACCTTGTCAAGAAAAGGACACAATAAAGGAATCCAGACTCAGTCTAGATTTACTGTCCTCTGTTAACATTGTCCAGCAAGGCTGCTTTTGAAATCATAGAACATTTGCAGCAAGGTTTTTCTTACTGCCAGATGAAATCATGAAATGTCACAGTTAGACGATGACCACAACATGCATCAAATCAGCAACAGTGAAAGACGGGAAATCAAAATTAAAGAAAAAAAATGTATCTTCTATCCTGGAAGTTGGACTCTAAACCCTAAAACAGAATTTATAAAATCTAGCCAAATCTGAAAAGTGGTTTGTAAATTCAAACAAGCACTGAACCTCGCTAACCTCATCACCAGAAGCCAACTTCCTACAGCCCAAAACACACCAAATGGATCCAGGTCATCTCATAACAAGACATGTAAAACCTGCCAACAATATATCCAGTATGGAGATATCGTCACAATACAATACGTATCTCCGTCAGGGCACCAAGTATATGGAGACACCAAGCAACAACTGTGCACCAGAATGAGCACACACCAAAAATCTATCAAAGACAAGAACAGAACACCGCCTGTCTCCAATCTCTGAGGCCTGATCCTTAAAGGGAATTTACAAACCAATTTTCACAGACGAGCCTATGAACTGCATTTCATCAACCTCCTAGGTACAGAAAGTCATGGACTCAATATAGACATTGGAATTCTGACACACTGCGACCTGCTATCTGCCCCCCCAGGTACCTTGCCACTTCTACCTGCACTGCTACATCCCCCTCCCCCACCCCCACTGCAGCCTGTCCCTCACCCCCTGATGCCTCCATTTCCATTTTCACTGACTGGCTTTCTTGCTTGCATTGCATGCTAGCCTCTGGCTTATTTACTATTCCTTCCATCCAGGAACAGCACACACACCAACTGCAGGTGCTTCCTCAGTCTGATGAAGGGTTTTTCAACCTGAAATCTGGCATCCCAGGTAGATAAGCTGAGCTCATCTGAAGCCTCAAAACTCCAATGCAACCAGCAAGCCTCAGGCCTGTCCAAGACGTGACGAGTCTGGGCTTTCCCCAGCCAGGACTGCATGCATGCGTGTGGTGGCTGGAGGTTATGGTGCCTCCTACCCATCTTTCACCAGGGGGATCCTCGGTCCTAGCATTTCCTGGGGCTGCCACTTCACCGGCAGTCCCACCAGGCCCCCCAACCCTGGCATAGTGCAGTTTTAGTGATCATGCCCAGGATCTCCTCCTTCCCCACAGCCTCAGCTCGTACCTCGAAGTCTGTCCTGGCATGGGAGCTCAGCAGCCCCTGCTGGCTGGTGATGCAGTGAGTGCCACCTCCAGCTCTGAGAGTGGGGCATTAAATGGTTTTTAAAAAATGAAAAAAGGAAATAGGTATGGATGGAGTGAGGAGGGTGGCATTCAATCTGTCTAAACCTGGAGCTTGGGGAACCCCAGCAGCAGGAGGTTCACCTTGAGGAACACCAGCTGCTCCACCAAACCAGGATCCAAGCAAGTGTGGTGGGGTCACTACATGACCAGAAATGCTGAATACCCTTTCACTTGGAACACTGTTCAGTGGACAGGACAGGTGTTCCTTGGCAACCATGGCCACATCTGGCCACACCTGGCTGCAGCTTGTCCCGGGAGACCAAGGGGTTGCACAGCAGCAGCTCCATGTCCTCGGTGAGATAGGCAGCCCCCAAGGCCCAAACCCTACTTGCCTGATGGTGGGGTCTGGTGCCTCTGGCCCCCAGCATGAAAGCCATGCCCTTGGCCCACATTGGCAGCACCTGTGGTGGAGGAGGAGACTGGTTGGTGGATAGTATGGTAGCATGGGACAGTGGATCCCCCTCATCCACGTCCCCCTACCCCCACCCTTCTGCCTCCCTGACTCTCTTCACCAGCACTGCTGTCCACTGATCCAGGGTTTTGCTGCCACATACACTGATGCTCCCCTTCACCCTCAAGTCACACATGGCAGCCAGCATGAGGACCGTACTGGATGCAAGGGATCAAGCCATCTCCTGATGCCCTCACCAGTACCTGCATGTCTGGTGACAGTGGCTTGCCCCAGCCAGGAACATTGATCCCCTGGAAGCTCTCCATTTGGCTCTGAAGTTCCCTCACTACAGGGATCACCTGGCTAAGGGGTCATCAGCAGTGCTGAGGCTCTCGGTGGCCTCGAGGAAGGGCTTGAGGACCACCAAGATCTGGGAGATGGTATCCCACTCAGCTCTGTTCAGGGGGCTGCTGATCCCAATCTCCCTGAGCAAGGCCATCTTATGTATGGCTTTTGGTTGCTCCACTAGCCTCTCAAGCATCAGGTATGTGGAATTGCACCAAGTCTCCACATCCTGCATGATTTTGTGCTGTGGAGTATTCAGCTCTGCCTGTCTGTCCCGCAGCATCTTGATCACCTTGATGCTCCAGTGGAAGCAGCCTGCCACCTTCCTGCATTTTGAAATGAGCTTGCTGGTGGTGCTGGTGCTGTCACCGGCAGCTCTGCCCGCACCCCACCCCCCCAAGGCGTGCCTGACAATGAGGTGGAACTTGTGTGACACACAGTGGATGCCAACAAGGTTGGCATCATGGACCGCCTTGACCATATTGGCCCCATTGTCGATGACTATGAACCCGTGGGTGAGCTTGCCCTGGTGAACGAGCCACCCCTGCACCAAGCGGTTCATGATCTCTGTTGCTACGTGGGACTCATCCATCACCTCGGCTTGAAGGAGAGCCCATCGACAGCCTGACTGGTCACAACAGTGCCCTGTGAGGGAGGCATGCATAATCTCCACCCCAGCTGCTCCAGATGTCCAAGGTGAAGTGTAAGGCCACCTGCGGACCTGCCTTGTGCAGCTCCTCCCTCAAGTACTCCCTGCATGCCTCATACAGGGAAGGCACCACTGTCCAGCTGAAGGTGGCGTACGTGGGCACTTGGCATGATGGGGCCACAAGCACTATAAGCCGCCTGAACCCTGGCCACTCAACTAAGGAGAAGGGCTTGCCATCCACAGCAAGCATCTCCCCAATGGTCTGGGTGATCTCGCTCTTCTTTGCAACGCACTCCCCTTTCTGTCTGCCTTTCCCCCACTGTTCCACAGTGGCCTGACTCTGCTTTGGGGTGACGGAAGCTTTGGAGTGACAGGGGGACTTCCCTTTGGACATGCTCCCACTGGTTCCAGGCTGAGGAACAAGGGCAAGGGGGTGGTGCCTGAGGAGATGCATCAGCATCCCCGTGATGCTCGTGTTTTGTTCCCTTGCCCCGGCTGGTTTTGGCTCAGCAGTGCAGGCAGATAGCATATGTGGGATCATCTGCCAGCTCAGAATGATCCCAGACCACACTACCCACTTGTTTTGGGGGGTGGGTGCATGTGTAGATGCTGCCTTTCTCCCCTCAGAGGGGAGAGGCACAGCAACAGGAGGAACAGACTCAGCTGAGCCACTTGCCTCCACAAACTCTACCTCAGCCTCCTCTGAAGTGCCTTCTAGGGAAGGAGACCTGGCTCTAGGGGAAACTTGCGGGGCATGGAGCATAAAGTTAGCCGATTCCCCCTCCTTCCCCAGAATTTCCCTTGCTAGGGCACTCAGCTCCAGCTCCAGCTCCAGCTCTTCCTTTGGCGCTAGAAGGCTGACCATGTGAAGAGAAATGCAGGTGGAGGAGACTTTCATGCTGGTGCTGCTGCTTGTTGTCATGGTGGTAGTGGGGAGGGGTGGGGTTATGGCTGGTGCTCTTGGAGGGGATGCAGACTCAGGCACAGGCAGTGGCACTACTCCCCTCTCCTTGCTGCCTGTACAGCTAGGGAAACCCTCATGTCTGCTTGTTGTAGCAAAGAGGCTGCATCTCAGTTTGGGGGGGGGAGGAAAACGTACAGGTCTCCCTCTACCCCCTCTTCTGCCCCTCCCTGGAGGCTTGCCAGCTGCCTTTCCAGCACACTTCATGGTGTGTTTCATAGTGTCTTGTCTTTGCTTTGGTGTGCTCGAAAATCTGTCTCGTCTTCTGTAATGCTATCTGATTGATGTAATATTTATGGATAAAATAATTGTGTGTGTGTGTATTTATGTAATATATGTATGTATTTATGTAATAAATAAAATAAAAAGATATAAATGTATGTATGTGTTCCTATATAAATGATATATTATAATATGCAATATAATTATGCTGTGCTTCCCTGCATGGTGAACGGAATGCACACTGAGAGAAAGCACAGATTTGAAAATAATCAAAATAGACTAACAAAAACAAAAAGAGGATTCTGGGGGAGGAATAAATTGAAAGGAATCAATTAATATAATTCTAATATTATAAACGCCTAAGTCTGTCTGTCTGTGACACTTTATCTGTGCTCTGATTGGCCGACAGGCAGGGAAGCGTTCTGACAGAAGGCAGCCCGCTGCCATGATGGTGGGGACACAGGTGACGGAGCAGGGTGGTGAGGCCAGTGCAGCTGGTCTCGCCCCACGCCCCGCCTTGCTCCCTGCAGGTAACGCGGAGGGGGGCAGGGAGTGGGCCCGGGCCCAACGCGGGGGGGGAGGAGGAGCAGGCCCGAGCGGGGGAAAAGTTGGTCCACTGCAGTGAGGGGGGGGAGGAAGGCGGAAGAGCAGGCCCGGCCTAACACAGCCACAGCAGCGGCTGGGGGTGGGAAGAGTGGGCCTCCTCCCCAACTTGGGCCCAGACCCACTCCTTCCCCCTCCCCCACCGTGTCAGTCCCGAGCCCATTCCTCCCATCCCCAAGTGGGCCCAATGCAGGGGGGAGGAGCAGGCATGCCGTGGCATCAACAGTGATGGTGAGACCAGGGGAGGACTGGGCCCTGGGCCCGATGTGGGGGAGAGGCGAGGGAGAGCGAGCCTGAGCCGGGGGAAAAGACAACCCTCCGCAGCAGTACATGGGGACAGTGGGCCTTGCTCGGCCCAGTCCAGCCCAGCCCAACACTGTAGCTGCAGGGGGAGGGGAGCGAGCCTTCTCCCCCGCCCCGTCAGGCCCAGGCCCACTGCTCCCCCACCCCAAGCCCCCTCCTCCCATCTCCCCGCCACCACCAGGTCGGTCTAGGCCCTCTGCTCCCCCCTGTCCTCCTGCCGCTGAAGCACGGCTTCTTCCTACCACCAGGCCTGGTCCTCCCTCGCATCAAGCCTGGGCCCACTCCTCCCTTTTCCCCGCTGCTGTGGTGGGTAGGGGATCCGGACCCCAAGCAGCAGGAGGGAAGGGGGAACAGGCCTGGATGGGTGGAGCCTGGGGCTTCATCCCTGCTCACTCCCCGCCCCATCATTCTTGATGAGCAATTGACTAGAAATAAAATAAAAGGGTAAAGAAAGCAAAAGATATTGATGAATCCCACTTGCTAGGCTAGCAAGTAGGAAATGAATGGTAGCCTTTGTTGTTTGATGTTGCTGAGCTGGAGCTGCTGGAAGATAGCTCAGTAACTAACCCCCAGGCAGAAATCAGCTCAGTTCAAACAATGCTGCTTTTATGCTGTTTTTCCATCCCTCCCCCAGAGCACTGGGATTGGAAGGGAACTCAGGGAAGGATTACAGTCACTGGCCAGCTACACAGTCAATATCAGACCAGTCCTTCCGCCCTCTCCTTACTTTCTGTCTCCGTGTAGGCAAGGCCAGCTCCGGCTTCAAAACCTGAAATGTTTTGAAACGTTTTGACTGCCCTCATTTCGTTTCAAGGCTGTTTCAAAGCCCTTTGTTTCATTTCAATTTCACTGTTTCGAGTTGAAACAGCATCGACATGAAACAGCCGGTGAAATTTCGCACAGCCCTAAAAGAAAGCTTACAAGAAGTGGACACTTGGACAAATACTGGGGAGAAGTATAAGAGTATTGCTTGGGTATGAAGAGATGAAATCAGGAAGGCCAAACCACAACTGGAGGTGCAGTTAGCAAGGGGCATGAAGGGTAACAAGAAGGGTTTCTTTTGGTCCTGGGGCCAGTTTTGTTCAATATCTTCATTAATGATATGGAAGATGGGATGAGGTTCACCCTCAGTAAATTTGCCGATGACACCAAGCTGGGAGGGAGTAGTAGATACACTAGACGGCAGGGCTAGGATTCAGAGACCTAGGCAAATTGGAGGATTGGACCAAAAGAAATCTCATGATCACTGGTGACGTGTAGGGGGTGCACACGTGTGCACATGCACCCCTTGAGCTTGGCAACACAACCCCTGCAAAAAAGTGCTGCCGACAGTGCTGGCAGTGCCTGCAGGTAGTTGCCACTCGCCACCCCCTCACGCCCCCTCACCGCCAAGACTGCTGGCGGCATCTGCGGGTGGTCTCTGATCACCTCTGGCCACCGCTGACGCTGCCAGCAGCATCTGTGAGTGGTCACTGACCACCAGTTGGAGCTCACCATCGTCCCCTCCCCACTGCTGACAGTGCTGCACTCACCTGTGGGAGCTCACCACCGCCATGCTCCCACTGCCAACAGTGCCGCTGGGTACTGATGGTGTGAACAACAGCTCTGCAGAAAAGGACCTGGGGGTTACAGTGGACAATAGGTTGAATGAGCCAACAGCATACCCTTGTAGCAAAGAAGGCTAACAGCATACTGGGCTGCGTTAGTAGGAGTGTTACCAGCAGATCGAGGGAAGTGATTATTTCCCTCTATTCGGTGAGGCCACACCTGGAGTACTATATCCAGTTTTGGGCTCCCCACTACAGAAATGATTTGCATAAATTTGAGAGTCCAGCAGAAGGCAATAAAATGGTTAGGTGGTTGGGGAACCTGACTTCTGAAAAGAGGTTGAGGGAACTCGGCTTGTCTGGAGACAAGAAGACAAGAGGTATTTAATAATGGCCTTCAACTACCTGAAGGGTGGTTGCAAAGAGAATGGGGCTAGACTGTTCTCAGTGGTGGCAGATGAAAGAACAAGGGGCAATGGTCTCAAGTTGCAGCAAGGGAAGTTTACGTTAGATATTAGGAAAAACATTCTCAATAGGAGGGTAGTAAAGCACTGGAACAGGTTACCCAGGGAGGTTGTGGAATTTCCATCCTTAGAGGTTTTTAAGCCGTGGGTAGACAAAGCCTTGGCTGGGATAATATTGGTCCTGTTTTGAGCAGGGGGTTGGACTAGATGCCCTCCTGCGGTCCCTTCCAACCCTAGTTTTCACAGTTCTATGATTGTATGAGAAGCAAATAAGAAGCATTCCCTCTCCCTAATCCAGTAGATCAAGAAAACATGTATTTTGGTTCCTAACAGAGGAGGAAGGCATAATTATTGATTTGGATTCTAGCTGGCCTTTTCAAGCCAATTCTTTGCCTAGTTCTCCATTGTGGTTCCCCAAGACCAACTTTTTCTTTGAACACAATTTATCTGAAAATCATCCAGATGCTATTTGAATTGCTTTTGATAAGCATGTCTGAAGAATTTTCTAGCAAGTCAGCTGAAAAGGAATCTTGTATAGAGATATATTAAATGATAGAATCATATACATCTTAGATCTTTGGTGTGGTCAGCCTGCGGGGGGAAGCTGCTGCATTTGGCAACTGAGCCCTGGGGGTAAGGAATGGGAGTAAGATGCTGCTATGAGAGGTGTCAGCAGCAAGAACAAGGCTAATGCTGCTTCCCTGGTTCTTCAGCCACTGCCAAATGGCAGGGCTTTGGATCCTCATCCACCACATAAAACTATGGTGGCTGGAGGATCAGGGAAGAATAAACCTGGCTTTTGGAAGTATACCTCTTACAACAGTGACCTGCCCCTGATCCACTCAGCCAGATAGGAGGCTTAAGCCCTCCACCTTCATTCCAGAACCCAGGGAATGAACTCTATCAGGTATGCCTTGAGAAAACAGAGATCAGAGCAGTACTTGGGAGTGGTTAACTTGTGTCACACTTGCCAAAGGAGTTGGTCACCACTGTTTTAAATCCAACTACTGTTACTAGAAGTTTAAAAACAGGCCAAAATCCTTTTTGACATTTAAAGAGAGAAAAATCTAAAGATACCACATAGTGCAAAGAACTCTTACCCTTAACCTGAAAGCACAGCACAAATTCCAACATTCAGAAGACAAAACAACAAGCTATTAACAAATACTGGGGAGATACTGCCCTTATGGCCTAGAATGCTGACATGGCATAAACTTCAATAGCTAGAAGTTCCCAGAAAATTCTGCTAGTGCTGCTCTCCCCATCCTGCTGTACTTTCCTTGGTATTTACACTTTAAGGCTAAGTACAGACAGTCAAAAAGCCTGAGGCTGAATCAATTCAATCTTCGCAGGTTAGTCTAAGCTGTGAAGAATGAACCTATAAGCAAGTAAACAGACATTCACTTTTCATTACGGAAATGTAGCCACATGCCTGCAGTGGCTCAGGCCAGAAGCCAGAGGGCCCTAGAGCACATCTTCCTGCTCGACTAGGGCAGACAGCTTGGGCCAAGACTAGCCCACCCACTCTGCCAGGGGGATTTGCAGAGGAGGTGCAGCATCCTGGGATGCTGGGGGCCTGTGAGTTAACTTCAATCTGGGAGAGATCTGGGACAGAAGTTCAATAAACCAATTTAACCTAAATCAGTTAAGTCTGAAACTAAATCCATCCAGGTTTATCTTAAACCAGTTTCAGCCATTTTGAAAGCAGTTTATGTACACTGAACTTTAGAGTTTCTGATCACTTATACCAGTTTATGTGTAGTTTCTGACCCGAGCCTAAAAGACAGTCTCCAGGAGCTCCCCAAATCTGTTGACAGCTTTGCCAAGAATAATGGCATTACAAAGCAATAAGAACTTGAGAGTCACACTCCACCAGCTGTCTCCCAAGCTCACAACTAAATGCTCAATGTTGCCTAGTCTCTGTAAAACATTAATCTCCACAAATATTGAAGAGATGGAATAAGGGATATCAATCCACTCTTCTCTTTCCCTCCCCTCGTCTGATTAGCCACTGCAGTTTGCTCAGTCTTAGCCTGGGGGTAGTTTTTGCAGGCAACTTATATGTTCTCTAAAATTAAAAATTTGTAATGGAAATATAGTTAGGCTCCTAAATGAAAAACATGACTCATTTTGCTCAGTTCAGCCATCTGAGACAGCAGAAGCTTCTCATCAGAAATTCTTAAATGAAAGCTCCAAAAGGATCTCAAAGCCTTCTCTGGATAGTGAGCACCTCGCTGAAAAATAATGTTATTTGTGACACTGGTGGGGGAGGGTCCTTCCTGCAATAACTGAAAAGCAGTTTCCAAAGTGCATGAATACTTGCTTAACAAGCATTAAGGCATTAAGGTTCTTTGGGTAAATGTGTTATCTTTCATTAGACCAACTAAATAGTTGGAAAAATTGTTCTTTGCGAGCTTTTGAGCACAAACACCCTTCTTCAGGCATATTGAGTGTCTGCTGGTGAATTGTTAGCTCTCCTGGGTAGAAGTAACAAGCATACTTTTAAAGAACCAAATTTCGCCTTAAAAATTAAAATGAGACCAAAGAGTAATAGCTGCATACAAGTGAATGCTGACACCAGAAATGTCCCATGCCCAGGGGGTGGATGCAAAAGCAGCGCTCAGGTGGGGAAAAGAGACTTCTCTCATAACATAGAACCCCCTTCTTGGCTGCTGGAAGGGTAGAGGAAATGAAGCACTCAGCTGCCAGTAGATGGAAGGGAAACAGTTACAAAGACTCCCTTTCTTCTTCCACAGCTGGTTTCTTAAGCCCCCTCATTCTCCTTCTCTCCCAGAGTGGGAGGGCATGATGCAAAAGGTATCAGAAAAAGAAAAAAAAAACTTTAACTGTGTTCCTCCAATGGACACTCTGCGCTCCATAAAACCAGGAAAAGAGGGGAAAAACACGCATACACACGCACGTGCGCACGCACACACAGGCAGGAAAGTAATTTGGTTTATTAGGCTAGGTAGGTATAGACATGTTAGAGCCCTAAACACAACAGCAGTTTTTCTTAACTTTTTCTGAAAATAAGAAAACAGTATAGAATATGGCTTAGTCTCCAAGACAGGACTCCCATGCTGCCAGCATCATATATGATGCAGTGTTTTTAGCCAGGTGGCCACTGCAGGAGGGCTCAAACACCACATGGATTTTTTCCCCCCAAATGTATTTCATTCATCATTTCCAACAAAAATACAGCTTTTACATTCTGACACAGCTGGTCTTAGTAAAAAGGGTAAGTTAACTTCATGCTGCAAAACGATGCCTCTGCAAAGTATGTTTGACAGGACCTAAACATTTTTAAAGCGGCCCCTCTGAACATGGGGCATAACAGAGAATATTCCTAAGGAGCAGCAGACAATATGGAATCCATTAGAATTGATCACTATACACAGAGCCCAAACCATGTCCATGAAAACACAGACAAGGCACAGGATTTAGAGACTCAAAAGCTCCTTCATCTTCCCCTCAAACCTGTGTGGCCACACACTGGTATTACACTGGAAGCAGGCAGATGCTTGACTAAATAAAAGCATTTAACAGAGAAGAGCCTGATGAATTTGGCACTGCATACACCACAGACATAGTAGTTCTTTAAAGCTCCAGTGGACAGCAGGCAGGTATAATTGAACAATTTCAGGTCTTACTAATATATAGAGAAAACTTCACATAATGTCAAGTGAAAAAATATCATTTCAGTTAAAAAAAAAAGCTGTCCTTTCCTTTGCATCATTGCCAAAACTATCAGAAAACGCATATTTCTTTGTAGCTATGAGCTGATAAAAGGAATAGAAACTGATAAATCTACAGGCAAGTAGTAAACTGCAAATATGCACAAAGACTTAGTCATCTAAAACCAATCTTCAAATCCTTTGGGAGCTGAAAGGATATCAAAGTCCCAAGCAATATGGCCTCCAGAGAAACGTATTCATCGCCAACTCTGATACAGTATGGGGAAAACCCCTTTGTCATTATGTTGGCTTCATCCTTCAGATGCTCGCTCACAATAGAACTTTCAAGAAAAGTCTCCGCTTAAATAATTAAGAGTTCGTACCACTAGACTGGGAAGAGAAAGTATTGATTTCTCTGCACCAGAAAGCAGTGAATGTGACTGATGGATTATGGGGTCTCAAAGTTTTTTTTTTCTTGAGGGTAAAACTGAATTTCAACATTATAGAAGTTCAAGTCTATCACACCGAGGTGATAAAGAATATTTGTTTATATGTATTCCCTGTGATAAATCCTCCCCCCCACACAAATACATCATTAAGCAACACATCAGCCAAGAAATCAGTAAAGAACATTCCTACTTATCATGCCCTTCTTTTCAGCTCTGATAACAGCCCTCGCAGAGCTGTCATCTTCTCACTCTTCCAAAATATTTCAGCTTGCAGTATACTGCTACATAGATGCAATATTTTTGGCTAATAGCCTAATAAATGTACATATTAGATATACTGTAAAGAACATATACGTGAATTGACCTTGTATTTTTCACAGTTTCTGGGTTAACTGTACTTCTGACTCCGTCATTTCCTACTCATGCCTCAGGTCTTTTGCTAATGGGGGTTTTAGGTTTCAGTCCCTTGCAAAAACATGCAAAAACCGTGATATCAGGTGTAACTGACTCTCTCACCGGCAGAGAGTGTAACACCTGCAACTTTGCTTATTTTCCTGGCCAATGACAGGTTTAAGCAATGACCAAATACTTTGCTGCCATAATAAAAGCTGCAATTTAAGACAAAAACATTATGGGGTAAACTATCATAAAACATCAGCTCATATACATGTCTTTTGCTAGTCAGGCACCTAGTTTCGGCAGAGACAATGAGGTGTCCAACATATGGCTTGTGAGCTGCATCCAGCCTGCAGAGCTTTGTTATCTGGCCTCTGTTGCTGCTCCTGGGTCTGAACTGACATGGACTGGCCCTGCAGGCAGGGTCTGGGATGCATGCTGCACATGGTGCCTGTTCCAGCTGGCCTGGGACCAGCACTCCATGTGGTGCTCACAGGCACCTCAATGCAGTACGGATCCCGGAGTGGCTGGAATTGGTGCCGTGTTTGGTACTACACGCTGCGTCCACTCGGGAACCTGTACCACATGCAACGTGGATTCCAGAATGGCCACCACAGGTGCTGGACCCAGCATGCAGGGGGGAGGATTCCAAGGTCCATGGGCCCGTTGGCCCAATCCAGTCCAAGGACCAGTCCCACAACACTCATCTGACCCACAGGGCCAGACGATTTTGACGATCTCGTCTAAAGCCTCTGACAGTTTTACAGAAACTTTTCTACCTGGGGCACAGTCCCAGATCAAGTACAAGTGACCCACCTCCCTTAGTCAGGGCCGTCACTTTACATGGTCCACACACTCTTTTGTGTTTTAAGTCTCTTAAACCAGGAAAGCCAATAAGATGCCATATTCACAGGAAATGAAGCTTTTAAAAAATTAATATCTGCATTAATCTAACACTGGGAGTTTGTATTACCTGCACCACCTGCTACCCAGTGACTTTATTCTTGATTAAATGGGTCAAGTAGCAGTTACATGAATCCTACAGGAACTACAGATGCACACAAAACCATAAAGATGTATGTAGCATTTATAACAGTGGTACAACAGTGTTGAGTGTTCCAATGGTCCCTGCCTGTCACATATCAATATAACATACTCAAAATAGTCTAGAGAGTTTCATCCATTACAATAATTTTTTTTTTTAATTTCATGGCTTTATTTTTTATGTTCCAAATAAATTTTACATATTTACTACTTGCATTTTACTAGTTTGTCTGTGCAGTGAGCACACCACACTCAAAAACTGTTTAACTATAAAAACCTTTATAGCCTACAGATAGCATATTTCCATGTTCCAACCATACAGAGGTACTAAACAATATTTTTAGTTTTATACAAAGCTTCACAGAAAACTCAGTATAAATAAAAGAGATTGAGAAGTTCTATCAGTTCTCTTACTGGCTAAACTAACTGTTTGTCAAGAACAGAAGCCCAGAAGACTATTCTTTCTAAACGCTCTTCAAATTCTCATGCTTTATAAATAATCCAAAGACAAGAGGTAACACTAAGCTGTGTTTGTCTATGTTCATAATTTCCCTTGATGCAACTCTACAACTTTATAGGTTTCTGAATTCTTTTCAATTTTTCAAATTATTCCTGAACTCCAAAACAGGACAACATCATGCTTGAACAACAACCTCAGAGTTGTAAAAGAAACCTGACTACAGTAGGCCTAAGAGTTCAGGCCGTAGAGAATAAATCTAAGCATTTTAAAATGCCTGCAAGTGAAACAAGAGTGTATGAGGCGGCAGGATGTGGGGCAGGTGATACCTAACAGGGTTAGAGATGCATGATTTTTCATAGGTAACACCAGATTTTGTCAGATGCTGAGAGTGAAAATTCATCATCCACATTACAGCTACCTGGTAAAGGGTCTATACTGTAATGCTTACCCATACTCATCTTAATAGGCAAGTTTTCTCGGCTTGCAGCCTCCACTAGGTGTCTCCTAACTTCCATCACAGCTTCCTTGTGTTTGAGATTCATAAAGGACTCCCAGAGAGCTTTGGCAGCTGGATCACTTTAAAGAAGAGAGAGAAGGAAAAAAGAAAAATCACAGGATTACAATAAGCATGTTTTAAAAAGAGAAATAACTTTAAGACAACATTTACATTTCAAGTTGCGTATCCATCCCAAGTAACATGTGAGGGGGGCAATACATATCCTGAAATAAAGACTCAGTTTTACAGTCACCCCCACCAGCAAACTTTTATATTAAAACGGTAATTTTATATTAGCAGCTCTGTAGTTTGTAAGCAAATGATTTGGGCATTATAAATCATATACCATCATATTCACAGATTATCAACATAACTTAAAGCAAACAAGTCAGGCCAAAAGTAATTACTAAAATTCATTAAGGAAAATGTTAGATATGCACTGAGTTTTTTTGAATAACACAAGCTGTGTGAAACACTGCACTACAACAAGACCCAAGTTCCTGAGTTTGGGTCTGGACTTTGATGCAAACATTCCCAAAGTTTGGAATGGTTACTTTAAACCACTGTTGCTTTGGATATTGTGAACTTCCCTTATATTTACATAATAAATGAAGAATTTGCAATAAAGTTCAACAGTCCTTATGGTTTTGGTATGCATGAAAGATTAAAATTATCTAGTCTATTATTTATCATAATAAAGCTAAGATACACAGCCTTTTATCTAGCTTATCCATACTCATTTCCTCCACAGCATTCTTCTCATCCAGGGCACTGCACTTTTTATCATGAATGAATCCAGTGTTTTCTCTGGAACAAAGTTGCTTTAGGCTACATTCACACATTTGGATTCATGGGCAGGGGAGGTGGAAGGGGGAGGGGGCTGGAAGGGGAAAGGGGTTTGGTTTGTTTGTTGGTTTTGAAAACCTTCTCTCTCTCAGGAGATTTTTTTTCCTTCTGAATTTCCTCTGAAACTTATTGTAAGTTTATTAGTATGTCGGAATAACCATCTTTTTCTATGAAAGAATACTTAGAAAGATTTGATATGTGTATTGTAAAATTTGTACTGTATGACAGTAAATCTGATATCTGTATTGTACAGCATTTAAATCGGGTCTCCACTGAAATGGTCTGGCTATACTTAGTTCAACGTATAACCCCCCAGTTTGTGGGAGGGAAAGTTCCAAGAGGCTTCTCCCCCATGGTAACCTAGGAGGTCCAACATCCTATATATGGGATTGTATGGGTAGAGTGATGGTGGAAATTAAACTGCACGCTTCTCAACCAACCAGGACTGGTATGGGGATGTAATTTATGTATATGTAGATACAGAACATGTTTCATCCCTTTCGTATTCTCTAAAAAATCTTAGCTAAAGAATAGGGACATTTTTGACATTAGAAGGGGTAACTACCCAGAGAAATAGTACATGATGCATTATTTTAGATGTTTAAATATTAGACTTGATAAAGCACTAGAAAAATATTTTGTAAACCCTAATCCCACATCAGCAGAGGGATTGGCCAGATGACCCATTTATATTTTGGCTTCTAATATTTAGCATACTATTGCATCTCACAAAGTACTAAGGCTTTGGAAGCAGCTGCTTTCCAAGTTCACCAATACCAGCACTGAGCCAAGCAGCACAGGTCATTCCCCTCATTTGTGTACTCCACAAGCACTGTCACAGTGGCATCCACAAGCAGGGGATCAACTATTGATCCTTTACAAGGGAACATGTAGGGTTTTTTTTAATAACACTTCCACCAGAAATACAGGCAAAGTTATGCTGTGCTTCAAACACAACTTCCTTAAATCAAAGCACTGTTGTCTTGTGTGTATTTGCAAATTAAGAATATCTGATTCTTCAGGCTTAGTGCTTACAATTTCTTGCTTATCAAATGCAACTAAGCTGGCCATTACATCACCAGAGTATAATAGTGCATATTTTATTATAATTTTTTACCATGTCCACACGTAACAAAGGGCCCATGGCTCCTCTTATAGGGAGGAAAATAGGGCCAAACCATGCTCAGGTAGTCAGGAGTGGAGCTAGCTGTAAAGGAACAGACAGCCAGAGCCCATAAATAGGAAGTACCTACTGCTGTGCTAGTTGCACAGTAATAGTACAATAGCAGAGTAACCTGGGGGAGCAGCAAGAAGCCTACTGCAGTGCTACCGGATTCCTGGCACTAGTACAAGGCAGAGTCTTGTGTGGGAGACAAAGCAAGACTACTGGCTAGGTGTGCTGCTATAAGCTACCCTGAAGGTCAGTAAGCAAAGCTCAGTAGAGGGCACCTGCAGACAGCCCAGGGAGTCACCTGACCAGAAAGGAGCAGAGCTCTGGTAGCATATAAGCCATGGCCAGAGCCTGAGCAGTCAGTCTAGTCCTGGAGGCTGAAGGGGAAGGAACTCTGCAGCAAGATGCCTGCTGATGACAGCTCGACAGAGAGCCCGTTACATCTGCGAGGCATGGGCATGGTGACAGAGAGATTGGAGCCATGATTAGCCCATAAGGCAATGTGTGCCCTTGGGGGCATGTGCAGGCCAAGAGCGCCGCCCCCCCCCCGGCAGGAAGAATTGATTGGAAACAGTGGGGGCCAAGATGGATCCATGGGTAAAGAGGACAGGTTATGGCTCACTAAGACCCTTAAGCAGCCTCTCTTTCCAAATTTTATTAACAAGACCCAGGTGTGGCAGGAAAGAGCAAAGTGAGGGTACCTTAGAGATTGAGCAGTGCAGGAGCCAAGTCACCACCAGCGGGATGCAACAGCTGCCCCTGGTGCACTGGTCCTGTTGCACCACACTAGCACATTCCACAATGCAGATAAGACCTTAATCAATTTTCCACATCATTTACAGAAGATTTTGACATTACAAAATGAAACCGTGCTATGACCAAGTCTCCTGACATGTTATGTTAGGGACAGAGTTAAATCCCAAAATCTTGAATAAATGACAATTTACAACTGCGTCAGAGAGAGGAGTAGCCTTGTTTAGTTAAGCTTTCTGCTTTCAACCAAAAAAAGACAGCAGAAAGATACTGTGGTCCCCACTTCTCTCTTCAAACCCTTCACTACTTCTCCAATGTCCATCTCTTCCTTATGCCTAAACTAATCTACAGCACACAGGATAAGATGGCTTTCTGCAGCTTTTGCTCCAACCATTCCTGCCCCTCTCCTGATAGGCTATTTGCTCTAACCACATCCATCCTTTTCACTCAACTATCCCCGTCCTTTTTTCCTCCCTTTTCCTTTTAGCAATTCCCTTCCTGATTCATTATTGCCAGTGCCAAGTATACAAACATCATGAGTCAGGCCCAAAGCAGCAGGAAATTGGCTTTAAAAAAATCCAAGCACTAATTGTTAAACAGATTTTAAGTCTCTGCCTTCTGGTTTTTGATCCTTTTGTAGTTCATGTCTGTGAAAGAAAGCAGGAGGACATAAAGTCCAGAAAAATTATTACTACTAAGCTGAGCCTCATATAATCACATGATTCCAGGAGCAGGAGAGTCTCTGAGAAAGCACTAAATATATTCAGAACAATAAGGAAAAAATGCATGTCTTGGGCACCCTTCCACAGCTTATAACACTGAACATGATTCAGAAAACACAACCCTCCAAAAATGTACATTCATTTAAATCAACCAGTCATGGAATTCATGACACATGCAACCCATTTTCCTATTTGCTCCACTTGGATGTTACATCCTCTTCCATAACCCTGAGGTGAGTTTTGTCTATTTGTGTTTAATGCTCTCCCGGACGGGTATACTGTGTTTATGCTGTTCCTAGCACAATGCACCCCCAACAATACTTGGGCTTCTAGACACTATGCAAACAATAAAAAGATCTACAAGATTTCTTTTAAACAAACTAAAAACACAGACTAAGGCTACTGATGAACCAGGATGTTAAAACAAAGCTCTTCTTCTTTTTTTAAAGCTTGTTCTTCTTCCTTTTGCCAGACTTTATTTAGTCCTACTGGCTTAAATGTGTAGGACTACTGAGGGTTGTTTTAATGTGCTGGAAATAGGAAAAGAACAAGTGTGGTAGAGCCCCAGAGGTGGCTAGGGTCTGATACAATCCTATGTGCCTAGAGCTCTGCACAAGTTACAATGACATTTTTTTCCCTACTACATATGTCCCTCCCTCCTCTATTATTATTATTTTGACATACATGTTTCCGGTTGGTTGGTTGACAAAAAAAGACCAGAATGGTTAACAGCAGAGAAAAACACAAATATTTTATTACTATTTCTGAAAATATATCAAAAAGTGCATACCCAAGCCCTACATGTCATTATATAAATATTTAAAAGGGGGCACAGGGGACTGCAGGTCAGGAGTGAGGGGCTCCATCATGGTCTGGGGAGCAGGATCCTGTGGGTTGGGAGTGAGGTGCAGCAGCAGGGCTAGGGGGCTGGGGTGAGGAACAGGCATATCACCACCCTCCCCCACAGTCATATACCCCCCTCCCGTCTATCCCCCCCACAGACGTCTTCTTTTTTTAAACTGAAAATATGGTAACCCCACTAAAATGCTGTTTTGGGGTGTTTTTAATAACTGCACGGAGCTTCAGTTCTCCAAATCATATATAGCTTTACACGTTAAAAGCAACAGCTGAAATTCCATTTACAAAGCTATTCTTGAGCTCATGTAGATTTTGGAGGAATAAAGAGTTTGATTTTCAAAGTTGCTAAAAGTACTGCATCTTCTCACACAGGACACACCATCCCACCTTGTTTTTTAAAGGCAGGATAAAGAGGCAGGAAAAAAAGGATCTAGGGAACCCAGCCTGGGAGCCTGCTGATTCTGCTCCCAGTGTATCACTGCAGATTTTACTTTCAGTTTCACCTGTAAGAGACAGAACCTGCTCTTATCCTATTTCTTACATATGATGTGCACTCCAATGTCCAACAGCTTGTTTTTGGGAAAGTGTACTGTATGCAAGAAAATGTGGCATGTTTTCATGCATAACATAGTGAAGCTGTCCAACTTCAGAATGATAAACATAGCAGTCTCTAAAACACTTACTGTATGAAAGAAAAACATGAAAGAAAAGTCTTTTCCATACCAACTGTCTAGGCTGGCGAAGTCCATCTCCTGACCTGTCCCTATCCTGCCTAATAGGCCTGTGCAAAGCAGCTAGTATTCGCTTCAGATTTGGCCAATTCAAGGGACAATGATTTGATCTGGTGATTCAAATCACAATCTTGAATCGATTCGGGCCAAATCTGATATGGAGATTTGGCCACCGCTGAATCGGCTGAATCTCCAAATTGGCCCCATCCCCCCCCCACTCTCCCAGCCCCACCTATGGTTGACCTGCCTGGCCCCAGCTCCCGGCTCTTTAAAAAAAAAAGCCCTGCACTCACTGGTTGCTGCCAGGTGGTGGGGGTAAGGGGGCGATCCCCACTGCCCCCCACTGCCACAAGCCCCCAGAAGCCCCAGTGGCTGCTGTATAGCAGCTGGTGAATGCAGGGCTTAAAAAAAAAAAAGAGCCAGGAGCTGGGACTGGGTGGGACAGCCATGGGGGGTGGGGCTGGGATAGCAGGCAGGGGTTGGGGAGTTCATGGCAGAGCCCCCCCATGCAGCATGGGGCAGTGGAGGGCAGTGGGTAAATCCCCCC
>NW_005841920.1:2288368-2313028 GCF_000455745.1 Alligator sinensis
GGCTGGGGGAGCAGGCAGGGGATGGGACCTGGCACGGGTCTCCCCATGGTCCTCTCCCCCTTCCTTCAGTCCCACCCCCTGCCCCCACTTACCAGCACGGAGTCTGGGTCCAGCTCCATACGGCAGCGAGTGGGGACTGCCTGAATCTCCAAAGCTCTCTGAATCTTTTCCACATTGATTCGGAAAGGTTCGAATTGATTCAGGCCTTTTAAATTGGTCTCCTGATTTGATTCAGATTTGGCCGCCAAATCACATCAGCACCCAAAGCTTTGCACAGCCCCACTGCCTAACAGGACACCTAGAAACATTAAAAGCAGCTTGCTAAGTTGTTTTAAATAGATGCATCTGGTTTCTCCACTTGTTTTCAGCAGTCCCTACCTTTCTGGGAAACCTTGCAAATACCAAGGTGAAATTATTTGGCTATTAAAAAGGTAAAGTTAGCAAACTTTACCCTCAAGTAAAGATTATTTTTATTAGCTGGTATTTTAACTAGCTTCGCTTCCAAATGTGGAGTCAAACAAAAAAACTAGCAGCAACAAGATCAAATATTAAAATCTTACTGCGAAAGAGAAAGAGATTGAGCAGAAGGAAGCTTTTACAAATAGAAATGTTATGCAACAAGAAAAAAGTGTAACGGAAAAAGTAGAGCATGTGCTAACATCTTCTTGACTAAAAGTTAATTTGTGCTATGTTTCATGGCTATAAAAAATGAGAAGATACTTTTAAAGGTGGCAGGTGTCCCTAAAGCTGGGAAATTCAAACATTCTAGCATTTAAATTGATTTTACGATTAACCAAAAAAACCCTCACACAGATCTCTTACATCCTTTCAGCCTCATAAAAAACAATAGAGGGGAAAATCTGTACAGAGGAGGAGACAACATTTTTAGAGTCTTCTCTCTAAATTGTGAAATTTACAGATATTCACAGGCAACTGACATCCTGCTGGGAAAGGAGACTCCACCCAGACTCCACATAGCTTCAGCAATTAGCACCAAATGGCTCCTCAGGATTTTAAAAGGAGGTATTTGTAGATTAAAGGATGCACTGTCAGTTAATAGCTTGGCATGGAGACCATCTCCTGTCTTTCTCCAGTGTTACTTCAATCTGAGAAAGCATTAGAAATCATAAAGTCAACTGGGACTTGCTAGAAACTAACAGGAAATGCTACTCATGAGATAAAATGTGTCTGTTGTAATTTATCAGAAAGTTGTTAAATAGTGAATCATGGGAATGATTCAGTACAGCAAAACACTGAGTAGAGGGAAAAAAATATATCCCAGGAGTCACCAATACCTGATTTCTCAAACCAGAGCTGCCAATATACAGAATGTTTATTCATGGTATAAGTCCAACTGACTCTCAGATGATTTATTATTAATCACTTTATTATGACCACACTAACAAAAATCCAGTTATAAAAACAAGTGTAACATAAGGAACAAGTCAGAATCACAGAAATCCTAAAATACTGGAAACCTGACATTTATGCACTGTACACCACAATGCAAAATGCCAGAACTGATTGATGAGAAGAGGAACAAAAACATTCAGAAACTCAGCACTCAGCAGTAGCTTCCTCCTCTTCCTCAAGCCTTCACTGCTGCTCCAAAGAATAGTTCAACAAGTCAGCTCCATTAGTTATCCAGAAAGTGTAAATGCAATGACTACTGGAGTAAGTAGGTTAAGTAAGATGTAGAGCACGGCTGTCCAACTGATAGCCCATGAGCAGCAGGCTGTCGCTCCCCCTACCTCCAGTTTGTGCTGCCTGCCCCTGCCCTGTGGGATGTGACCATGCAGAAAGGGGAGGAGAAGGGACATGGGTGGGGAAGAGACACACAGTATGACATAGGGCATAGGATGGGGGAGAAGGGGCCTGTGACTTGCTCTTTGGTACTTCTAGCGGGTGTGCAAGCCCTTCCTGGCACTGGGCAGTTGGGTCCCTTCCACTTATAAATTTGGACAACCCTGATGTAGAAAATGGGCTCTTCATTGTTTGTCAAAAAAAAAAGAGGGGCCTGTGACTTGCTCTTTGGTACTTCTAGCGGGTGTGCAAGCCCTTCCTGGCACTGGGCAGTTGGGTCCCTTCCACTTATAAATTTGGACAACCCTGACGTAAAAATGGGCTCTTCATTGTTTGTCAAAAAAAAAAGAAAAGAAAAGAAAAAAGTTAACATGATATTTTTCACTTGATCCAGCATATCATATAAATACATGCTACAAGACTTCCACTGAATTCATAATTGTTACAGCCTCTCTCTTAGTTAGGCATCCACTCCTGATTTAAAAACTGCCAGTAATGAAGATAACAAATAGAGTAAGACTCAGACTTGACATAGATAACACACTTTTGGATCAAGTCTCAAGTTCTGCATATCTGGATGCAATCATAAAGGATGGCAAAGGCACAAGTGAAGGATGACAAAGGCTAGCAAACCTTATACAATGGTAAAAATGTTGAATGTAATGTGGACCAGAAGCCAGATTTCTAACAGAATAAAAACACGGTTGTTAAAAGAATTGACACATCCCATAGCAATATACAGCTCTGAAAGTTGGACATTTACAACGGAGTAAGGGAAGAAAAATTGCAAGCATTGGAAATTGTGCGCTATGGAAGGATACTGAAGGCTTCTGCGTGCAAAAAAGACGCAACAGATGGATGCTCAATAATGTTAGAACTAAACCTGAATTGATGCAAATGAAGTAAAAACAGAGGTATTCTGAGCACATTCTTAGAAAAGAACTTTGGGTGTCAGGGAAGAAAAAGAAGGGGTAACCAAGAAAGTGATGGGTACAAAACTGGACTGGATTACATGCACATATTATTTTTGGTCTATCTTTGTCCACTGAAGTAAAGAACCCTTTGGCATCAAATTTCATTTCCACAGGTGCATATCTGTGGACAGATCAAGTCACCTCCTTAACCTACTCTCTGTTAAACTGAATTTATAGATCTCTGCATGTCTTCATTATCAGGCATTTTTCCCCTCAATACTTTAATCATTCTGAACCATTTCCAGTTTCTCAACATCCTTCACACATGGGCATCAGAGCAAAACATGGCATTCCAGGAATGGTCACACCAGACAAACAGAGATAATGCAACATCTCTGCTCCAACCTAATACTACCCAGTTCATATACACTTTAGCCCTTTGAGACACTATGTCATAGTGGGAACTAATGTTCAGATAATTACCTACTACAATCCCCAAATTTTTTTCAGACTCTCTGCTTCCAAGGACAAAGTTCTTTAACTTGCAAATATTGCCTGTATTATTTGTTCCTAGATGCATGACTTCACATTTAAACATACTGCATGCAAATTTCTTGCAAATGCTCCTTTTACTAAGTTTGCAAGGTTATTGTGTGTCAGTTAGCCTGTCCTCTTCAATATCTGCCCTTCTTCTAATCCTTGTCATCTTATACGTTACTGATAACGATTTTAACTTTTTTTTTCAAGTCACTGATAAAAATATCAAAATGGCATATGACCAAAAAACAACTCTAGTGGATCCCCACTTGGAAACAACCACTGAATGATGACTGGCCATTGACCAACAGATTTAAATAACTGGCAGAGAAGTCTCAATATCTATTTAGTGTACACTGATGCAAACCCAACATATTCTGGATTATTAACATGTCATGCAGTACAGTCAAGTGCCCTACTGAACATCATGTTGATTAGTGTTAATAATAAAAAATGAAGGGAAAGTAATACAAGTCCTTTATCATCCATTTCATGCTTTTTGTCTGGAATCAGTGTTAGGCTAACAGGACTCTATTTACCTAGATCACTCAGGCTCCTATGGAGGCACTGCCTTCCTCAGAAGCAATGAACAATTGGGACATGGGAAGTGTGTGTGTGTGTGTGTGTGTGTGTGTGTGTGTGTGTAAGGGTATTGCATGAAACACGTGAAAGACAGACCAGCAAGCAGACTGGCAGTCACGTGGGTTCTCTCAGTCTGAGTAAGGCAATCTGAAGGTAAAAATCACAGGACAGATATTTGCATAAATGAGAAGCATTTGTTCCACTGGAAGTTAGTAACTTGTTAACACTGGCCGAGGCATCTCCATTGCAGAATATATATAATTTAATCATTTATCACATTTAGGGTTACATTTTTTTCCACTTAGGCACATCAGTAGACCTAGGACAAATCATATTCCACCCTGGTCAAGTCCCCTGGAAACTCCTCCTGCTTGATACCATTTTGCGACTTTGTGTTATGGGTAAAATTATGGTGCATTACAAAAGTAGATGTATTCATGTATTTTTAGGAACTTGGAGGTGCAATAGACTCACACTTAGATATCTAAGGCTGCTTAGAAATCATTAATTAAAACTCCACTCAGCAAAACTCCACTAAATAGGTGGAACAGAATCTGGCCCTTACTGCATAAAAGCAAAAAACCATGAGACGTTATAAAGATTCGGTGGTCACCAAGTTAGTAGAACTACTCTGCCTGATGTCTATATAGCTTTAACTCAGTTACTTACATATACTTTCACAACAAGAAAAAAGTCGCTACAAATTAAATCAGAGATTCATTAATTCTACACAGCTGTCAGGGACTAAGTGATTTCTAAGAAAGTGAACGTGTAGCCAATGATCCTTCACAGATGTGTTGCAATAACTCACACGTTTGTTTAAAAGGAGGAAGCAACTTTCCCATTAAATGCCAAGTAGCTCAAAAAATAATAAAGCGATTGTTAGATTTGTCTTTTACTGCAACTGTCTTCTATAACCAGCAACGTGTCTTTTGAATACTGATAAACTCTTATACTTCTAAGACTATGATGGGGCCTACAGTGTGGATGCTGTATAAAAGTGCTGAATAAAAGACATTGCATTGAGAGTCACAGTCCCCACCACTTTAAGGGGAGAGTAAGTTATGCCAAATCTCTCTTTGCAATAGCATACATTCCCAGTTATGATGGCCAGCACATTTGTCAAGGATCTGATTACTCCCCACCTCAATCTGCAAGATCCCACACAACTGCACAGATACAAATGAATCACCTCTGTGGAACCTGCTTCCCTGATCAAATAACTGCCCATGATATGGGTAAGTAAAGCCCCCCTTGCTAGAGTCAGTACAGCAGCCAAGCCACAAATGGGCCCCAAGTGACCCAAGTGAAGTATGTTACCTCATTTTCATGAAAGGAAATGACCAACTGCTCTGATAGAACTGAATTTGGCTCCAAAGATGAACAATTATTAGTGCTGTCACTTTCTGTGCTTCTTTTAAAAACACCTCTTCAGCATATGAGTGTTGGAAAGAAACTGTACAACTTACTAGGCACAAAAAAATTCACTAGAATGTATCCATCACAGTACCTGGCTGAGTAATTAAAAAAAGGAGAAAAACCCAAACATATTCAGTTTCAGATGAAGTATGACTTGGTGACCTCTCAAGGTACCTTCCAGCACTGCTCCTCAATGATTGTAATACCAAGTCCAACCAAGTGCTTGAGGCACAATGCCACTTAGCAAAACTATGCCGTACAAATCTATTGTCTTACTTCTTAGCACAACTACACAGTCAACCCTGACAAAAACCAGACATAATGTCTTAGTCCCCCTGCTTTACCTGTGGTAGACAACAGAGGCTGCTGAAAAGGTTGTTAAATGTACACTCAAGAGATCCCAGGAAGTGGGACATTCCCCATTCTACCCCTACAAGAGATGAGTAAAAAAATCCCCACAGCCCGTAGAAACCTGATTTCAAGGTAAAATTCCTTCTAGACCCCAACTATAATACTAGATATCCAAAGTAATTAACAAACATTTCTTGCTTGTAAAATAATCAAAAGATAACTTTTAGCCATTAAAAAGGCTCTTACTATTTGAGCAAACTTCTAGTGTTGGACATTTTCTCACTGATGACAAACCCACTTATGCTGGTTAAAAACAGCCTGTAGATTGCAGAAAGCTGAACCATCTTTCACTCTCCACTATCATAAAATCAACATAAAAAAGTTAATGCAGTCTCAGTGTTGTGCTGGCAAAGTGCTGCAGATGGAACATCTGATAGTCCCACTCAGCTGGACTATTAACTATAGTACAACATGGCAATGCATACAAGACTATTTTTAACAGCTTCCACATCCCAATCATAAAATTATACAACATTATCCTCATCTGGATTAAGTGTGTTTAAATGCCCTCAACGCATGGATTTCTCCAAGATAATAAAATGCAAATTTAAATGCCAACATTAAAATAATATAAATGTTTTCTTGAGTAATTTAAGATTTCCCCAGTTTCTTTCAAAACCCTAAAGCCGCTTGGTGTCTGTAATCTGCTATAGACTTAACTAGGGCTGTGTATTTTGGCACTGATTCAAAATGTAGAAGTTATTGTTTCATTTATGTGCCAAGAGGCCCATAGATAAAGAGCTAACTACAGGCTGATAACTATAGGCTTTACGTGGGCTATTTAGATGTATTTTCTTGCCCCTCACCAACTTTCTGCATCTACTCAAGGAAGACGGTGTCACATCAAGATGAAGTTATCTAATTAGCGAACTGTTATCATAATTCGATAGACAGGGCTATCAATTCATTTAATATTTTGAGATTTCTGTATACCTCAGTTAAAAATGTACACATCTTTTCCATGTCTGAACTATGAGAAAAAATTTTGTTTAGCAATTTTTTATTTTTTTTTTACACAAGGAAATGAAATGTTTAAGCAATAACTACACAGTACAACATACAGATACGAACTGGTAAAGGAAGTCATACAAAAGTAATAGCCATATTGCAAAAAACTGAAAATGTTTTAAGCATTAGGCCAAGACAAAGCATGATTTTGGGCATTACAAATGAATTGTGAAATAGCAGCCTTTTCTAAAAAATGGCTTGGATGAAAACAGAAGTCCGGTAGGCCCAACATATGATAGGAAGAAATTAGAGAAGGAAAATTCAGCTGAATATCCAGAAAGATGAATATTCAGAAAAATTCCTCAGAGTGAGATCTATTAGACTGAAGAATCTCTCTTACAAAAAATACTGGAAGTGTACAAGTTTGGAACTTTTGAAACTAAACTCAGCAAAATTCCACTAAATCTATTATAAAAGGAACACCCTGAAATTCGTAGGGAGTGAGTTAATGCAGATGACTGAAAACCTCCAAGGATGAAGATTCCACAACCTCTTTGGGTAACTTGTTCTAGTGCTTTACTACTCTCCTAGTGAGACAATTCTTCCTAATATCTAAGCTAAACTTCCCTTGCTGCAACTTGAGTCCATTGCTTCTTGTTCTGTCAGCTGACACCACTGAGAACAGTCTATCTCCATCCTCTTTCAACTCCCACTTCAGGCAGTTGAAGGCTGCTATTAAATACCCTCTCAGTCTTCTCTTCTCTAAACTAAATAAGCCCAGTTCCCGCAGTCTTTCCCCACAAGTCATGTGCCCCAGCCCCCTCACCATTTTTCCTGCCCTCTACTGGTCTCTCTCCAATTTGTCAACATCCTTTCTGTAGTGGGGGCCCCAAAACTGAACACAGAACTGTAGATGTGGCCTCACCAGTGCTGAATGGAGGGGAATAATCACTTCCCTTGACCCACTGGCAACACTCCTACCGATGCAGCTCAATATACCATTAGCCTTCTTGGCAACAAAGGTGCACTACTGCTGGCTCATTCAGCTTATTGTCCACTTTAACCCCCAGGTCCTTTTCTGCAGAGGTGCTGCCCAGCCAGTCAGCCCCCAGCCTGTACTGGTGCATGAGATTCTTCCATCCTAAGTGCAAGACTTTGCCCTTGTCCTTGTTGAACCTCGTAAGATTTCTTTTGGCCCAATCCTCCAATTGCTCTAGGTCACTCTGAATCCTAGCCCTACCCTCCAGCATATCTACTACTCGCTCCAGCTTGGTGTCATCAGCAAACATGCTGAGGGTGCACACTATACTGTCTCCCAGGTCAGTGATGAACATATTGGATAAATCCGGCCCCTGGACCTACCCTGGCGCACACCACTTGATACTGGCTGCTAACTAGACATTGAACCATTGCTTGCTACTCTCTGATCCTGATGCTTCAGCCAGTTTTCTATCCTCCGTACAGTCCATTCATCCAGCCTGTACTTCCTTAGCTTCCCTTTGAGAATGTTGTAGGAGACTATCAAAAGCCTTGCTAAAATCAAGGTATACCACATCCACTGTTCTCTCCACATCCACAGTCAGTCCCCTCATCATAGAGGGCAATCAGGTTGGTCAGGCATGACTTGACCTTGGTGAATCCACGCTGACTGTTCCTAATCACCTTCTTCTCCTCCAAGTGCTTAGAAATGGATTCCTTAAGGACCTGATCATGATTTTTCCAAGGACTGAGGTGAGGCTGACTGGTCTGTAGTTCCCTGGATCCTCATTTTTCCCTTTCTTAAATATGGACACTATGTTTGCCCTTTTCCAATCAACCAGGACCTCTCCAAGTAGCCATGCGTTTTCAAAGATGATGACTAGTGGCTCTGCAATTACATCAGCCAACTCCCTCAGCACCCTCAGGATTTGCAGTCAAGATATTTTCATGCTTTTACATGATTAAGCAAAGTTGGAAACTAAAGACAGTAGTTATACACAAAGAACAAGCATTTACTCCAATGACACCCTTGCCTTTGTACAAAAGTACAGTTTGGAAATCCAGCAAAGTTCCCCAAACAGAAACAGAATGGTCACATCTATGCTACAGACATAACTGGCAGAATTGAGGCTAAAACTAGGCACATTTTGCTGTAATAAGTCTGTATCTCTCTCTTCCTATGCCAGTAAAGCTTGTCAACTGCAGATGTTACCCAAGGTAGTATATTATTCTACCAAGCCAGAGGATACTGAACTTTACTACTAGAATATAGTGGTCAGAGCACTCTTTGGCACAGTGGTTTTCAACTGGGGTGCCACAACCATGGCCACAGCCACAGCCACCCCGGCCACATGAACTACCTTGTGTGCCACATGTGGAGTCAGACTGGGAAGTGACTGCATTAGGATTATCTGATACTTAATGCAAGTACTGTAGGTGCACCCGCTCCTGCTGCAGCCCTTCCTGGTCCAATATCCAAGTGCTTCTCCTAGAACCAGAGGCGTATGGGACAATTTCACACAGTGGCAGCACAGCAACCTAGAGAGTTATCTGTATGTGTTGCTGTGTTTCCCCAAGCTGCTGTACTGCCACTGCCACCAAGTACAACCATCCCAGTTCATCCTAGTTGACAACCACTAAGGTAAACTGAGGCAGTACAATAATGACTCTTGAGGTGCCTTTAACCTAAAAAGATTGAGATTCACTGCCTTAACAAGATGATAGATCTATCTACCAATCTGTGTGACTGTAGATTTCTGTTCAACAACGAATGGAAAAACAGACACGGAGCTTAAGTGGTTGAGTCATAAGATGATTTTCTGTTCACTGACTTTAATAAAATTCATAGAAAATAAAATCCAGAGATAAAGGTGATTAAGTTATAGGAGACTATGCCTGCCAGGACTTTCTTAAGACATTCATAGTTGTAGACATAAGTTGGAAGAGTTAGCTGCAATAGGACAAAAGCAGTGCTGTAACAAATACTGTTTATGGTGATTAAAAAAATGAGTTTGCAGACAAGTTTGCATGGTAACTCTCCTTCGAAGAAAGTGAAATTATTACAAACAAAATGGTAAAGATTTACCATACATTTGAAACATGACTACCTATAATAATGTATTTTAAATACATCTTCCTCTTTATTTATATCAAGAATGTAGTATGCAAATACACCAAACTGACTTCAGTCATTTGACTATAGAACTCGATTGTTATTTCAGCTCACCTGTTTCTGTTATACTCCAGTGCACCTGGAGGACAAACTGCAAAGAGTCATCTGGTATCAGAAAATTTCAAATACTGTAATTCATAGTTTTCTTGAATATTAACTTCTTAACAAACTACTGTGCATGCTATAAAATTAACCATTTAAAATGCAAGGACAATTCATCAATAATTTGTTGACTAATGTATATAGAAGCAAAGTTAAAGCATCTAATTTTTTAAAAATAAACTCCTCTCTGGATTCCCCCCACTTTTTTAAGAACAAATATTTAAGGTTCATGATCATACCTTGAGATACCCTTACCAAGGATGAAGTACTGGACACATTCATCTCAATTAAAGTTTGCCACTGATTTTTATGGAATCTGTACTTCCCCTTGAATCATGTTGTAAAAGTAGTTTATGCCCAATTTGAAAACTCCCTTTCTACACATTACTACTGTATATAATGCATTTAAATTTTAAGTATAGATCCAATCATACAGCTGCTGTCACAGTCAGACAGAAAGCAAAAATAAAGCCAAATATTTTATAGCCATTTTGTAGATTAGTTAAAACCACAGTAATCCAAATAGTGTTAAAAATGTTTTTAAGTGGAAATGCCTTTAAGCATGTTTCCTAGATACTGTGAAATATCTAAGGCCCCATCTTTACTACACAAGGTCTTTATACTGGAATGTTCTGTTACTTGTCTCAGAGTAAACTTAAATTCCTCAACTTTGAATCAGCAGACAAGGTTCTTTGGGTGAATCTGATATCTTTTATTAGACCAACTTAAATAGTTGGAAAACAATTATTAAGCAAGCTTTGAATCCTCTTTAGTTTCCCCAAATAATCTGCACAGCTACAGTAGGGTAGCAAAGACTGTTGAATGTCACTGAAAAAGAGAAAGGGGGATGTGAGGGGAATATATACTCACTGGATGGGGCCAATGACCTTTTCACAAGAACAGAAAAACCTTCCTGCTTGTTTTTACAAGCACACACACACACACACACACACACACACACACACACACACACACACACACACACACACACACGTGCATTTTTTTAATAAGGAAGACACAGATTTACCTCATTATAAGCAAAGTAGCCAGAGGCCACTCATAAACATTAAGATATATTTTTCCATGACAAACTTTACATGATGCTGAGAATGCATGACACCACAATCTCATTTCAGTCAGATAACAAGTATGCAAAAAATTATAGGGTTTTATGTTATTTTTGAGATAATTTTAAAAGTTGCTACATTATTCTGGTTTGTGTAAAATATGGGGTTCAAATAAAACTGTGATCATTGTACTCCAAAATAAATGTACTCCCAGTTATCCATGAAGCATGGGAGAATGTGATGACAAAGAAATCAAAAAAGTTCGTTCGAGGGCAACAAAGACAGAGATCCTGAAATGTCCTGGTTACCCAATATCCCTTTAAAGAACATCCACATTTAGTTCTTACTCCACAGATAACTGATAATGAAATAAACGGTGCTCCATTTGACCTCCTTTCACCTTCTAGACTAAAACAACAACAGAAACCCTTGATGGCTTAAATTATAAAAAGAAGTTTAGGTTTGATTCTGCCCACATCAAAGATGACCACGGGGGGGAAAATAATACAACACAAAGGTTTTTAGTTTGTTTGTTTGTATTTTTTTTTATGTTTCACCAAGTTCTTGACTTAACTCAGCTTAACTCTCAAATCTACATTACAGATGGATGAATTTATGAGGTGGAGTATATATCTAGTCTGTCTGCTGTGGTCAACCAATATTCTAAGTGAGTTCACAACTTGCCAAACCCACCAGCAAAACCAGTATCTTTAGCTTTATCAAAGATTTCCTGCAACCCAGCATTCTGTAAACTTGCAAAGACAAACATCTCAACCACAATCCTACTTAACATTGATCTTAAAAAAGTGAACTCAGATGTACAAACACAAGGACTTCCTAGGCTTCAGAATGCCAGAAAGTTTAGGATGCATTTCAGGACTGGCAAAAAAAAAAACAACTTAATTTCCTAGGCTGCATGAGATGTAACCCAGTTGTCTAAGGAATAATGTACCTGGAAAAGAAAACATTTCAACTCAGCTTATGGCATTCTTCAGCTTCAACTAGGGGCGCACTGATAAAGATTTTTTGGGCCGATACCAACGGCCAATTACTAACAAGCCATATCAGCCGATACGGATCCAATTGCTGATATGCAGCCCGGCAGCTTGAAGAGCAGCATCCAGCTGGTAAGTCTGTTGGGGGGAACGGGGTGGGGGGAGGGAAGGGATGCAGGCGGACAGATCAAGACCCCCATGGTGAGGGAGGGAGTGGAGCTGGGGGAGGGGCAGCCGGTGTGGGATGGAGCTGCGAGAGGTTCATCCAGGGGGAGCAGAGTGACTCCTGCCACCTCGCACACCCCCTGGACAGGCTTAGGCGGCGTGTGGGTGTCCCCCCATAGCTGAGGCTATGGGTGTCCCTCCATAACCTCCCTCCCAGTGCCACCACCACCCGCACCAAGTGCAGCCCCAGCGCAGCCCGCCCCCAGCTGCCGGAAAGAGCACTGCACCGCCCCTGCCCTGACGCAGCAGCCCGTCCTCACCCTGCACACAGATCCAGGGGGCACATATCCTCTATGCCTGCCCCGGGGCTGTGTGCAGCAGTGGGAGCCCCCCACTAGCCACTCACAGCTCCATTCCACATCCCACACCAGCTGGGCAGCGTCTACCCTTGCTCCTACCCCACTCCCTCCCTCACTGTGTGGGGCCTCGATCTTCCCCCGCCATTGTTGCTTCCCTCCCCTCAGCTCCTTCACACCAACAGACTTACCACCCAGATGCTGCTCTCCAAGATGCTGAGCTGGCTACATGCACGCTGCGGCTGTATTTGTGCACGCAGCATTTATTGGCAACGTTATCAGCCACATCAGCAAAAAAAAGCTGATTACCGATAATGTCAATTTTCCTTTTATCCGTGCTGATACAAAAGAGACTGATGTATCATTGCACCTCTAGCTTCAACAGTAACAATGATAGTCAATAGAGTTAGTGTGCACCAACTCAAGGCAATAAAAATAACTAGAAAACAATGGAAATAAAAATAACCTTGGGAAGATAATGCACATTTTAGCAGCAGTCAGACACATATGGCATGGCAACATCAGCTTTTAGAATGAAAGCAAAAAGAACTCATAATTTGTTATAAGTCTATGGTTCAATACCTTCCCAAATTCATCTTCATTCATCAATACCTTCCCAAATAAAAATGGGTAAGCAAAAAAAAGCATTTATATTCAGGCATAACACTTCAGTGTTCCAATCTGGGCCAAAAACATTAAAAGAGTTTACTTGGCAAAAAAGCATAAAAGTCAGTATATACTGCTTGTTAGAGTTCCCAGAGAACATTTAAGTTTTATTTGTGATACAATTTATTGGTTTTGCTCTTTAAAAAGAGATACGAATAAAATTAAACAATCCCTTAAATAAATGGCATAATGAGGTGAAACACTAAAAAGTACAGTATTTCATTAAGTTAAACAAAACTAAAATTGAGCAGTCCAGTGAGTGTTTCTACAGTAATTTAGTGAATAAGGCACTCACCATCTTTCTGGACTGTTTAGTTTAGCAGTTCCCAAAACCATTAATATTCACTTGAACCTGTAAACTTCAAGGTCAACTAAAGGTAAAACATAAGGAAACCAGATGATGTAAAGCACGTGACTGGACTAAGTAGTGAGCCAATATGGAAGATTTTGTGGTCCTTTATTTTTTTCCCATCTCAGGAATATCAGAAGACCAGGAAGTTAACTATATACACTAGTAGTACGAGAATTCATAATTCAGTGCATCTGGAACACTGTTAGTGGTACCTTTTAATTATGTATATTAAGAAAGCTAATAAGAGTTCAAAAATGTGTTGGCGTTCTCAAGGAATTCTACCATCAGAACTACATGCAACAGGAACAAAAAATACAGATGAATAACAATAGCAAAAATATAAAATTAAGATGACAATGTCACTACCTTTTTTGCACATGTAAAACACAGTATGGATTTCTGGGACTATGCAACCAACATAACAACCAGCATATGTTGAATGAGCAGTAGCTCCATTCAAAAAGTAATTAAATGTGATCCTTTACCTGGAAAGGATGCCAAGCTTAAAAAAAATAAACTGAACAGGGCGGCATGAGAATCTGTCTACTTAAAAGCTAAAGAAAAATTAAGTTATTAAAAAGGAGACCATAATCTCCTTAAGGAGGGGACTGTTATCTATGAAGCATTGTATGGAGTGGAACACAAGAGGGACTCCCTGCTGTTAAGCCATTAATGTAACACCAATATAAATAAATACAAAAGTAAATTTAGTATGAAAAAATATCAGTTACAAGAAACACCACACTTATCTTATTTCTAATTTCAGAGCGTTTAAACTTTAGGCTCTTGGCTTGTATTCAGGGGAGATAAAGAAGGTGAAGTGCTTTCTTTGTTTACACATCCGAGGCCTCTTCTATCTGGAATGTAAGACCCATCTACTTTGCTCTCACTGAAGCAATTTGTAACTGCAGCACAACCTTATTATAACAATCCCTGTTTACAACAAACCTCTCCTTGTAACAATCACAGCAGCAGAAGCTGATTTTTTCATTACTGCAATGGACCAATCTGACTAAACTTATTACTGCAAATATGCTCATTTAATGGAATTTTCTCCCAGCCATCTGTAAGGTTCAAATCTACCCTGCCTTCTGCCTAACTTGAGACTTACACTGCTAACTACCTCTCTTTTCTCTCAGTCCCACAGAGGACTATTAAAATGAGGCTGTACTGCTTAAAGAACTGGCACATGCTTAAAGCTTCAGCTCTAAGCAGCATAATTTTTTTGTAGTGCATTATGCAAATACCCTCTGGCAGCTATAAAACTCCTTGACTAGTCTCTCTTCTGCAGTTGTCTTTGCACCTTCTGCAATGCCATTTCAGTGCAGAGAACACTATCTTTGAACTCATCCATTAAGCCGCTATCTTCTCATACTTTAAACCCTATGCCCTAGGTTGGATCTGGACCATGGGGCTCCTCCATGAGCCACTGTCTCTTGTGTTTTTATAAAACCCTCAGGATGTTTAGACTGCATGGAGTACTCCATCAAGAAAAGAGGATAACTAGGCAGGTCTTTCTAATACAAGAAATCTGACCAATGTGGAGGAAAAAAATCCTAAAAACAAGTGTGAGGTCAACTTTAGTTGCTGACAGCAGGGAATAAGATGCAAATCATAATTTGTACTTTGCATTTCTTCTTTAAAATGTGGTAACAGAAAATACTATTCAAACTAGACCAATACTCCACAAGATTAGTTTCCTGTTCCTAACATTGGATAGTACAATATGTTTCAGAGTAACATGGAAAGATGATTATGGTAAACTTGGCTATATTTGTACTTTTGCCTTTGTCACACTCATGTCCTATATACATACACACACACACACACACACACGCCAAAAGAGCTTACCCCTTACACCTATGATGGAGGAGAAAGCAATGGCTTTATTCCTCTGATGTTGACCTTTTCTTGAAGTCAGCCTGAAGGCTAAAGTTTGGTAAGTGTTAAGCAGCCTAGCCTAAATATTAGGGCTGTGCAAAGCTTCAGTCGCTGATTCGATTTGGCGGAGATTCAGCCTGATTCGGTGGCCGAATTGACAAATCCGAATTGAATCAGGAGACGCTTTAATCTCTCCGAATCAAATCAAAACCCTCCGAATTGATTTGGAGAGATTCAACACTTCGGACACAGATACAGTTTTAAATGTTTTTTATATATACCTCAAGGTACCAGGTGGCTCACAAACACTGAAATGCTGGGGCAGATGGAGCATCCCATGGGAGAGCAGGGGATCCCTAGCAAGCTCGGCAGCAGACTCAGAAATGGATCAGAAACACCTCCAATAAAAAAAATCTCCAAAAACATTGTCTCCTTTACTTAGGGGTATAACTTCAGTCCTGTCCAAGTTTCAACCAACTGCCTTTTATTCCAATGAAATGATTCTGTAAATGTTTTTAGACATGCATGCTGCAAGACAATCTTGTACAGAATGCCAGACTGAGTTATTACAGGAGTCAAGTTAATTGAAAGCTTCTGAGTGAGATTTTGTACAATACAAGGTATATCAGAACCCTTGCCAAAAAACTCTTTAAAAAGTGCATTAAAGGAGTTACTTGTCACAGATTTCAATGTAGTTTCTGGACAAGGTACATGAATTATGTTAAAAATAAATTCTGATCCTTATGCCTGTGTTACTTGGGAATTCTATGTGTAACTTAATAGGTTATTTTAGAATATTCTATTCTATGTTTTAAAGCTATTGCATACGGTTAGTTTAAACAGAACCAATTCCAGTGAAAGAGTAGTTAGTAATGAGGTGTTGACAATTGAATCTGCATTCAGAGGTTGTATCAGAGTGCCAAATCCATTTTTACAGATGCACTGGTAGTTATCCAATAGATGTCTTTGAGGCATGTAAAACCAATATATTTGGGCTCAATTTTTTTTTGCAGCAGCAGAAGTGAATAACTGGAAATGTTAATGAAGCAGTTTTAAATGTTATTTTATTCCATTTGTGTCAAATAAAGAACAGAAATTCTGATCCAGTAGAATGCCAGGAATTCCCTTTCCCATGACTGTTTTCCGTTTGCAAGGCTACCTTGCTGTACATGATCCTTTGATCTCTTTCTAGTCCTCTGGCCTTAAACCCAGACTTACCAAGTAACCTCCCAAGTAGGGATACATTCCATCAGAGACCAAGAAACTGCTCCAAGGATTTAATGTACAGGGATAGTTCTTCATCACACCAAGAAGGATAATCTTTTCACTATATAACTTAACTACCACATTTTTGTGATACTAAACTGTTAATACAGTTAGATGTATTCTCTTGATTAAAATAGGCATCCTCAGCATATAGATTTAAATACTGCCTACCCACCAAAAGGGAGAATTAATCTCAGTCAAGCTTCACATAAAGCAAGTTTTATTTTATTGAATTTAAAGTACAAATGCAAAGATCCTCAGTTGATGTAAATCAGCCCATTTATGCCCCTCATCCCAGCTGAGGAGCTGACCCAGTGCACTTAAACTTTTTAATTTTCACAGTTCCTTTTTGTACTTCTACTTCTTACCCTCAGCACAAACCATCACCATGCCCAGGGTGTGTGGGCAGCAGATCACAGCTTTGCCTTGGCTCTGGACCACACTGTCACAGCCTCAAGATCCCAGCCCTGGAGCAGCTCCCCCCTCCCAGCCACACGCCCTACCAGTGCTGCTGGGGCTGATTTTCATGAAAACCCTGCCCCGCACTGCACAGCCCCACTGCTCCTGAGGTCTCCAAGGAAACCAGCCATAGCAACATGGGCAGCGGCTGCTGGGAACTGGAGTCCAATGCAGGCCCGATTCAGCCCAAACTTTGCCCACCCCTCGCATAAGGTCATTTACTGTTCTGGAAAATCTCTTATGCTGGACCATCTGGCTTACTTTCTACTACAAAATGAGTGAACCATGGAATTTTATCCTATCCCCAACATCTCTGGATTTTAAGCATAATTATTTAATACTGACAATCTATTTCAGGGAAGATATTTCCTAATGAGCAATTTTGTTCTTATGCCACCTCAACACTATCCACAGTTAAGAAAAAAAAAGAGAGAGTAAAGGGGCTTCTGCAAGAGAAGGAGCAGGAAGGGAGAGGATGCTGTCTCATATCCACTGTCTCCTCACTACAACAAAAGTTTAACCCATTTTATCACTACTTCTGCCGATCTGCTATCCCACTCAACAAGGTGTTGGCTTTGAACTATCATGGCAAGCGTGGTCCCTTCTAAACAGGTGCAGGACAGGCCAAGGCCCTTGCCCAGCCAACTTGCACCACTGGGGCCTCAGTGCTAACCCATTGTGCACCTATGGAGAGATGTAAACAATGCTGCATGTCACTGAGGGGCACCCCCTCTACAAACTCAGAGGTGGATTAATAACTTTGAACTTGGCTAACAAGGAGGCTATTACTTGGTTTTGTGGATTTGCAGTCACTAAATAAATAAATAAATAAATAGATAGATAAATAAATAAATAAATAAATAAATAACTGCTTATGGGATAAGTTTTTGAAGCGAAGACATAGCCTCATGTCAGTAACACATCCTACAAGTTTCCTGTCAAGTTTCATTTCCTTTTCTTGAACTGGATACCTGGAGCTTGGGCTTAAAAAGTTGAGCAATGGGAGTGTTACATTCCGTCATAATGTTGCTATTTTTCACAAGTAAAAATGGTTTAACACTTTTTTGTTGTTAAAAACAGTTGAGGAACAACTTAAGCATGACCTGAAAAGTCTGCCCTCTCACAGCAAATAAAAATCCTTCCTGGTAAAATACCAAAGTTTTCCAGAGTTTATGCTTTCTGACTTCTCTAGGTAGCCTATTCTAATAGTCAGAAAGTTCCTTCTACATTTCCTCTGCTGCAGCTGCAGCTTGAGGCCATTGCTCCTCGTCATATCCCCTACAGCCAAAGAGAAAAGCCAAACTCCAACCTCCCTATAACCTCTCCAACCTCTTCAGGTATTTAAGGACCCTTTTCAAATCCCCACTTCAGTATTCTCTTCTCCAGATGAAATAATTCTCTCTCTTTCAGCCTCTCCTCCTAGGGGATGCTTCTCAGGACTCTAATCGTCATTTTCTGTGAGGTGGGCTTCTTTCACTCTGTATACATCCTTCTTGAAATATGAGATCCAGTACTTTAGTTGAAACTGGACACAGTACTCTAAATGAAGCCTCACCAGTACTGAATACAGTAGATGAATCACTTCCCTGGATTTTCAAGCGACACACCTGTGAACACAACCCAGTATGCTGTTGCCCCATTTTTTGCAACAAGAGCACACTGTTAGCTCATATTCAGCTTTAACGCCCAGGTCTTTGTGGTATTACCATCTAGCCTAGGCCAGCTATCGCCCAGTCTGTACTGTGCATGCAATTATTCCATCCTAAGTGCAGCACTTTGCACTGGCTGAATTTCACCCAACTGATTACAGACCATTTCTCCAATCTATCCAGGCTACTCTGGATCCTAGTCCTGCCCTCCAAAGCATCTTAAATTCCACCCAACTTGGTGTGTCATCCAAAATTTCCTAAACATACCCACTTGTCTAAATCATTAATGAACATGTTGAGCAATATCAGACCACAGGCCAAACCCTGGGGACCTCCTGAAACAGCCTCCAAACTAGACATTGAGCCACCGAGGACAACTCACTCAGTATGATGATGCAACCAGTTATGTATCAACCTTACAGTATGTTCATCTAGTCTGCATTTCTTTAGCTTGTTAATAGCCTGTCTGGGAAACAGTGTCAAAAGCCTTACTAAAGTCAAGGTATGCACCACATTCAATGCTCTCCACCCATCCATAGAGCCTTAATCATAGAAAGAAATCAGGTTCATCAGGCATGATCTACTTTTGGCAAATCCCTGCTGAAATGTTCCTGTTCACCTTGGTCTCTTCTAGGTACTTCACAATAGATTTATTGAGGACCCACTCCACAATCTTCCCAGGCATCAAGGTCAAGGCTGACTGGTCTGTAATACCACAGATCCTCCTTCTTCACTTTCCTAAACATGGTCTCAATATTTGTCTTTTTCCAATCATTGGAGACCTACATAAATTTTCAAAGAGGATAGCCAATGGTTCAGAAATTGGCTCAGCCAATTCCTTCAGTACCCTAGAGTGTATCCTATCCAGCTCTGCTGACTTGAAAGCATTTAGTTTCTCCAAGCAATCACTAACCTGTTCTGCCACTACTCTAAGATACTCTACTCTAAGCTTGACTCCCTCCCTATCTGTGCTGTCAACTGTACTAGTCATCTGGTAGCTCTCTCTATCTGTGAAAACTTAAGTATAAAAAGGCATTATATACTTCAGCCTTTTCTGCATTATTCATAACTAGGCTGCCTTCTGCATTCCATAAGGCACCTATAGCTTTTTTGGTCTTCCTCTTCTGACACACTTGGAGAATCCCTTTTTATTGCCTTTATGTCCCTTGACAGTTTCATCTCAAATCATGCCTTGACCTTCCTAAATTTTCTCCCTGCACTCTTATACTCTTCCCTAGTACTATGACCAAATGTGTACTTTTTGTAGCATTCTTTTTTGAGTTTTGACCTATTGAAAAGATTGCTGTCTAGTCAGGCTGGTATTGTGTTGCACTTCCCAGTCTTCTGTTGCATCAAGATAGCTTGCTCCTACACCATTAATACAGCCTCTTTAAAGCACAGCCAGATCTCCTGGATTCCTTTTCCCCTCAAAATATACCTCCCAGTATAAGCATCAGTCTGCTCCATTTTGGGAGAGCAGGAAAGGCAGACACTGAAGTTTTCAGTAGGAACATAAACCTCACAGAGCAGAGGCTGGTGGAGGGTTGGAAGGAAGTCCACAATCACTAGAATCCTCACAGATTCCATGAAGACCAGGGGGCATGTAGAATAGTAAGAAGGGGCATGAGAGGCCATGGGGTACAAGAATTAAAAATGTACCTTCTTCCTTCCAGCTGCTAGAAGGCTAGAAATTTCAAATTGAACAGAAGTTACAGAAGGTAGAACCCACTACATAGCCTAAGAAAGGTGGGGAAGTGCCCACATCTGGACATTGTCCCTGCCCAGGGGACCCCTTCATGTTATGATAATAGATTAGATGTTAGTGGTGGGGAGGGAGAAATAATATGGCTGTGTCTACACATCGCTGTACAGTGCCACTGCTATGGTGCCATGCTTTAGTACTTCCTTTTGGAAGTACAGCGCACAGTTAAATACCAGGGGAGCACACCACTATGGCAACATAGCTGGCAATCACACGTAGACACACGTGATTGTTAAATCGCGGTAGCGCATTGGACAGCAATGTAGCACATGGTTAAAAAAAAGAGGACGAGTCTAATTACTGAATAGTATCCACATGTGCTAAGCACAGCACAGAACACAAGTATATCCCCATGAATACATTAGTTGAAAGAGACTGAAATGCAATTTGTACTCGCACTCTACTGTGGTACTTGAGTATAAGAGCCAGCTAATAATTCCTGGTATAATGTGCATTATCATTGTATCACTACATTTTGAAATGGAAGGGTACTTAATAATCAGCCAGAAGTATTAACCAGATGGCCACATACGCTAAAATATAAGAACCGAGGCCAGCTGGAGGGGTTTTTATGTCTATTAAGTGTTCCTGCTCTGCAAACTCAAGAACCCCTAAACATTTTCTAAAAGAAAATATAGTTACCACACTTGGAAAATGACTATGGTCCAAGGAAAACATCCTAAACAATTCATATTAGAAATAGTTTTCACCCAGGGTTGCTACTAAGGAAAGAAGGAAAAGGGATTTTAAAGAGAGATTTTCCATAGTTTTCAAAAAGAGTTGCTATAGTCTAGTTATACTAATATCAATATATATAAAACATGGTATCCTGTAAATAGATCCATTAGCTGTATATAATTTCTTCCTCCCTTTTTTAAATCAGAAATACATGTCCATCGTATATCCAAAAGTGAAAGCATTAAGAGAGGAGCAAAAATACATTCCTAAACTTTTATTTCTTAACTTTTAAAAGTAAAATGAAGCATAAACAAAGATAAAGACTTATCAAAATCAGGCAGTGATTTTAAGTGCCTAATATGACATATTTTCAAGGAGTTCCAGTTTTTAGAAAGTGCTAAGAATATTTGCTTCAAGCAAACAAACAAAAAATCAATCTCCTTTAGGCATCTCAATTTGAGCACCTAAAAATCACTCAAAATCAGTTTCCTACCTTCAAACAAGCTGATTGAGAAAGGGTAGGAAAACATTTCCTTATGAATCCAACACACTTAATTTTGAGCAGAATGAATTACAGTTTGCAAAGTGAGCAGGCTTTCAATGGTTAGTTCGATGGCACAGTAATGGCAAGTTCTGACTAAATGAGGGAAAACAATTTACAGAAGAGAGAAAATTAAACAGCAACTTTCTCTACTGCTACTTGTAGCAAATAGCTAGAATTACAATGTATCCACCTCTGAGACAGCAATAATGTTAGACATTACCTATCTTGGAAAGACAAAGGAAGAAAGGCATAACCCACTACTGTTTATCCAAGAAAGAGAAACCAACACCCTCCAGGCTTCATGCCATTTTAAGTGCATTTATAGGCCATCCATCTACTGGACAAATTGCAAAAAAGGAACCTTTTCTGAGCAATCTGGATGAAAATCTTTTAAGATGTCTTTCACTCTTCTGCTTCTAGTTCACAGCAACAAGAGTGAACCTGTTGAGGTTTATTTTAGGCTTCAATTTACCAAGAACAGAAGAAAACCCTTCATTTCATTTCTGAGGCTCTTAATTTATTCCACTTTCAAGATTAATTATGGGGATTTTTCCTGTTGATTTTCATGTTCATGACTAAATTCTAGGGGGAAATTCCTGGGATAGATTAAATATCTTAATTTAAGAAAAATAACATTATATTGCGACCCTCAGAATAACTATCTGTCCTGAACCATATTCCTTATGTTGACACCAGTTTTGACCGAAGCGGGATGGGGGTAAGGGGGTAGTAGAAGTAAGTCACTCTCAGAAAAAAAAGAAAATTATCCAGCTGTATCCCATATATCCATTCATCAACATTATGAACTTAGCATAGCATTTTGGAGCCTTTAATGAAGATCTCTTCTCTAGGTGGATGCATCTTAAGCTACAGAGTTGCTGGAAAAGACAGTAAAAGGAGCTGAGTGGTTATGTGGATTCATCATAAGGTAATATAAATAAAATCCAACAGCCTGTTGTCCACTTTATCTTGAAAAAACAAAAAGACTGCTAGACTCAAATCATTCTGTAGTTTTTCCTCTTTTGCCTTGCCTTCTATGTAACTTGAGGGCATAAATGAAATGTTTGTTTTGACTGATAGTCCACAGAAGCCAAAGGTAATAGTTTTGTAAGTGGTGTGTTTCAGGGCTGAAAAAAATGGCTGTAGCTTTGAAGCTTTCTTTAAATAGACTGAAAGCACAGACAGTGTATGTAGGGGGTACAGGAGCAGGGAAAGGAAAGGGAAGAACTTCAACCCATAGATGGCTGTTCACTTTGCTAGTACTTTGATTACTCAGGGTGCCAATCAACAGATGAGAGGGCAGGTCTTTAGTAAAGGCAAGAAATGAAGCTATAATCTGGGGATCTTCAATGCCAAAAAATTATTTAGACCATGAACAACATCATAAAGGTTCACATATGGACCTAACCTAAGAATTTCTGTTCAGTATCCATGGGACGTAAGAAGATGATGCCCTGAAAAAACCATCAGGGACAGGAAAACAGTGAGCAGGCACTGGCTCCAAGGCCTACCTGGAGCCATTAGGAGCGAAATAAAAGTAAACCTGCCAATTTAGTAAATGGAAATGGTGGTGGTGAGATACCACATTTCTAGCATTTTGGTTCCCTTTGATTAACCAAATGCTTTCTTCTGAAAGGCACCTCGCTGCCGAGTTGCTGAGCAGCAGGAGATACTGACAGAAATCTGAGAAGCATAAGAGACTCTGGATGGCCAAGAGTCCTGCTGCTGCAGTGAGGAACTTCGGTGACCCCTTTGCTCAACACATTGCTGACATTTTTGCCATTACTGCAGAGAAAAAAAAAATCCAATCTATGTGAATCCAATGCTTTCCATAAAACTTCAGTAAAAACTTCTCTCTCTACCAGCTGCTGCTCAGCTAATCTAGAGAGGAGGGATGCCAAAAGAGTCATTATCTTGCCAGGAATTTGAGTACTCCTGAAGGAGAATTCAACAAAAAGGTGGAGCAGGACCCTGAGCTCCACTAAGTGCATCATCTGAAGCCTTCCAGCAGAGGGAGACGTCAAACAACCAAAAGAGTTACAAGATGAATCTTTATCTTCAAAGTTTGGGACAGAGACAGAAAATTCCAGTAGCACTAGACTGATTAAAAATAAAGTATGTACAAGGGATAAGAGAATAGGGACCAATGGAGAGCAGGAGAGATACTTTACAGTTAAAGGAGCTTTGGTAATCAACATTTGTTTTACTTTCCTCATGTCATTCGACTATCAATCAACAAATCCTGTTAGATATCACCACCTGATTTTCTTATTATAATAATCTAAGGGTAAAGGTATTCAGATGAAGAAACTTTATTCTAATCAGATGGAGAAACTAAATTCAGCAGCGGGCACCTCAGGAACCAGCAGCGGGAAGGAGAGGATCCAGGCACACGTGTGTCCCGCACACACGTGTAGCCCCTTTACTTACTTACTGGCTGGGGGCAGAAGCGGCAGCAGCAGCAAAGGAATCGGCAGCGGGGGCAGCAACCGCTGATCCCCCGAAGTAAGTGGGGTGGAGAGACCCGGCACAGCTGAGCCGGATCTGGAGGGGAAGCCCCCCGGGTCCTTATAGCTGAGCCGGTAGGGAGCCGCGCTCCCAAGCCACGCAGCGCGAACAGAGCGCACAAACAGGTGCGCTCTGTAAGAGCGTGCTGGCATTTGCGCTGGCGGGCGGGCAGGAAGGGGCAGGACGGAGACTCCTGTACGGGTAGAGCGTAGACACCACACAGATCTAACAAACAGCAGCTTATACAATGGTGTCGATGAGGAGTGCTGCTAGGGACTCTGCCCGGGGGCCATGCCTTCCGGGGGCTGGTCTGAGGCCTTCACCCAGACTGAGCCCATGGGGGAGCTGGTGTCCCCCTGACTCCTGGCCTGCAGGGGATCCCCAGCAGGGCTGGGGGGGGCAGAGATTGGGAGCCCCCAAACCTGTCCTGCCGGTGTCCATCTTA
>NW_005841920.1:2317420-2322498 GCF_000455745.1 Alligator sinensis
ATAAGTTCATCACGGGGGCACAGAAGGGAATTGGTGAGGTTTTATTCACCAAGGCGCCCCTGGGGGTTACAAGAAATAATGGCCACAAGCTAGCAGAGAGCAGATTTAGACTGGACATTAGGAAGAACTTCTTCACAGTTCGAGTGGCCAAGGTCTGGAACGGGCTCCTAAGGGAGGTGGTGCTCTCCCCTACCCTGGGGGTCTTTAAGAGGAGGTTGGATAGGCATCTAGCTGGGGTCATCTAAACCCAGGACTCTTTCCTGCCTATGCAGGGGGTCGGACTCGATGATCTATTGAGGTGCCTTCCGACCCTAGCATCTATGAATCTATGAATGTATTCAATGGAAATCCTCAGTTCATTCAAAAATAGGGAAGTTTTGCATTATTTCCTACTAGCTAAAAAAATCTTTTATATAAAAAGTCACAAAAGTGATTGTCTCATTTTCACAGTTCTTCCCTGATGGCAATGTCTAAACTGACATGACACAAAAGCAAATAATTCACATAATACATATATCATTTGTTAAAAGGTCTCTTAGAACAACAAAAACAAAAAAGATTTTAGTGCATCATTTAATCAGTTTCATAGCAATAATAATAATAAAAAAAAAAACAGGGCTGGAATGAACCTCAGGAAGTCATCTAGTCCAATCCCCCGCACAAAGCAGGATGACCCTTGCATAAACCGTTCCAGACAAGTGTTTATCCAACCTGTTCTAATAAACTGCCAAGGATGGTAACGTGTTCCAATGCTTAAACTTCCCTCATTGATAGAAAGTTCTTCCTAATAGCCAGCCTAAATTTTCTATGCTGCAATTTAAAACAATTACTTCTTATACTGTCCCCTGCAGCCACAGAGAACAGTCTATCAACAGGCTATCACCATTCTCTTCATAGTCACCTTCATGTATTTGAAAACTTATCAAATCCCCTCCTTGGTCTTCACTTCTGCAGACTAAATAGCCCCAGTTCTTCCAATTTTTCCTCATCTCATCTTCCTAGACCTCTTATAATTGTTTTTCCTTTCTTCCCAATTTGTTTTAGTTTTTCTTGAAGTGCAGTACCCAACACTGCACACAAGGTGAGGCCTCCCCAGTGCTGAATAGAGAGGAAAAAAATCCCTTCCCTTGCCTGGGAGGTGACACTCCTGTTAATACAACCAGAATATTTTTGGCTTTTTTTTCCTTCTGTCTGCCCCATGGCAACAAGAAACTGTTGGCTCCTATTCAGCAGCCAGTCATTACCTAGTTTTTCTTTGTGCATCTGACTGTTTCATCCTAAGTGAAGGACTTGCACTTGTCCTTACTAAATTTCATTAGATTAATTTCAGACATTTTTACCAGTTTAAATCAAGGACAATCTGAATCTTTTTAATTTAAAGGAAATTGTCCTTCCAACATTAGTTCTTCATTAAAAAGAAGAAAGTACAATATATAAAACAACATTCTACTGTTGGAAATTAATGATAAACTTATTTCCATTAAAAAAAACCACTGACATAAATTTGAAATTTCTTTCATGCATCTTCCTTCTCTGGTCCAACATGAAACAACAATTAAGCCTTTCTTTTTGCATTATGTACAACTGGTGGATAATAACAGAAAGAGTAAAATACTGTGGTAGTTCCAAGACAATCTGTTTCATCCTTCCCCAAAAATACATTCATCTCAGTTTTGTGGATGATAATGACAAGTACTGTAATATACGGGGGAAAAACAAGGACAGGGAAAGAAAGGGCCTCAATACTTCATTATTAATGTAATTACTTGTGCTACAGGAGTAGTCAGAAACCCTGAGAAAACCCTTGAACCACTGCTTACAATCTAAATCAGGGGTAGACAGCTTGGGGCATGCATGCCAGAAGTGGCACAAGCAGCCTGTGTGTGGCCCACAGCAGATCAGGGAGGGGACAGACAGCACAGTGGTAGATAGGGTAGGGAACAGAAAGCAGAGCAGCAGATTGGGCAAGAGAAGGGAGCAGAGTGGCACTTGTGGAGGGTGGAGGGCGGAGGGCTTAATTTGTGGCACATCAGCCAAAAAGTTGGCCACAATTGAGCTAAATAGACGAGACAAATGGCAGGAGGGGAAACAGTGATACAGAGATGAAGGAAGTTGACCAAGGTCATATGCAGGCCAATGGAACAGCGAGGATTGTGGCTCTGGTCTCCTCCTTCCCTCAAGGACTATTGTCAGTATGTTGACAGACTGCTCCATACCTGCACTCAGCTTACTCCCATTGGTATCTCGTGGGCACAGCATGACTATCACAGGATCCATGAGAACACAGATTTGATAAAAAAAAATTGAGTTTCTAGACTCTACCTTTTTCCCCACTTTAAATTGGAATAATTTTAGTACTTTTTGAGATGTGAAAATTTAGTCACATTAAGATCATGCTATATATGATTGCAGGGAGAGGTCCCTTGAGACCATTTGGGTTAAGATACAAGGGGGCTCAGGAGAGGGGGACCTGATGGTAGGAATATACTATGGGCCTCCCTACCAAGAAGAGGAGAGCGATCAGGCATCCCCCAGGGAACTGACTGAGGCAGCCAACACTAAAGACCTGATTGTCATGGGTGATTTCAACTACTCTGACATCTGTTGGGAAGATCATTCAGCCAGCTCCAGCATGTCAACCAACTTCCTGGCAGCTATCGATGACCTATTCTTGACAGGCTGTGGAAGGGCCAACTAGGGGTAAAGCCGCTCTGGACTTAGTGCTGACCAAAGGGGAAGACATGGTAGGCAATCTAAAGATCGGAGGTACTCTGGGCAACAGTGACCATGACCTAACTGGGTTCGTCATCCACCAAAAGGCTCGGAATTCAGCCAGTAGAACAGAAGTCCTAGACTTCAGAAAGGCAGACTTTGGTAAGCTCAAGAGTCTAGTTAGAAAGGCCCTCCACAGCCAGCAACTGGATGATTTGGGAGTTCAGGATTGGTGGAGCTTCCTTAAGGGGGCAATTCTCACGGCTCAAAAAGAGGCCATCTCCACGTACTCAAAAAGCGGAAAATGGACCAAAAGACCTGCTTGGCTCAACAGTGATATCAGGGAATTTTTGAAAAAGAAAAAAAGTGTCGTCTAAACAACGGAAAAACGGTTCAGAATCCAGAGAGGAGTACAATCATATTTATGAGACGCGAAAAGCCAAGGCAGGAATGGAATTCAAGTTGGTAAGCAAAATAAAGGACAACAAAAAGTCCTTCTATAGGAACATAGGGAGCAAGAAATAAAAATCAAGCTCCACTGTGGGACCCCTACTGAATTTGGGGGGGGAGGCCACAGTTGATCCACACAAAAAAGCAGAGCTCCTAAATACTTACTTCACATGTTGGTGTTCCTGAAATCAGACAGGAGCTGTTTACCTGTACAGAGACCCAGGGAATATGGGGAAGACAACAATCCACATGAAATCAGTCCTGAACAGGTGAGGGTACTCTTACAACATCTGGACGTGTTCAAGTCTGCTGGGCCAGATGACCTGCATCCGAGAGTCCTGAAAGAACTGGCAGAGCTCATAGCAGGGCCTCTGGCAAAGCTGTTCCAAGAGTCGTGGAACTCGGGAGTGGTCCCAAACAACTGGAAGAGGGCTAATGTGGTACCCATTTTTAAGAAAGGGAAGAGGGACAACCATGCAAACTACAGACCTATCAGTCTAACCTCAGTCCTGGGAAAAATCTTTGAAAAAACTGTCAAGGAGGCCAAACACAAGCTTGTAACTGGTGAAGTATTAAGAAGCAACCAGCATGACTTTGTTGAGGGTAGGTCATGCTTAACAAACCTAGTGTCCTTTTATGACCAGGTAACTAACCAGCTGGACAAGTGACATGAGTTTGACATCATTTATCTAGACTTCAGCAAGGCCTTTGATACTGTTTCCCATGAGATCCTTTCATTTAAGCTGGAGGGTACTGGCCTAGATCAGTCTACAGTGAGGTGGGTTGGCAACTGGCTCAGAGGCTGATCCCAGAGAGTTATAATTGATGGGATGGCCTCATCCTGGAGGGCCATCTCCAGTGGTGTCCCCCAGGGATCAGTGCTTGGGACCATCCTCTTTAACATCTTTATCAATGATTTGTATGAGGGGGTGGAAAGTGCAATTATTAAATTTGCGGATGACACCAAACTGTGGGGGAAATGCAGGCACATTTGAGGATAGGGTAAGGATCCAGGATGACCTTGACAGACTGGTCCTATGGGCCAAACACAATCAGATGAGGTTCAATAGGGACAAGTGCCAGGTCCTTCATCTGGGTAGGAAGAACCTTCACCACAACTATACGATATGTCAACTGGCTAGTACTGTATCTGAAAGGGACCGGGGGCAGTTGACCAGAAGAAGAATATGAGCCAACAGTGCAATGAAGTCGACAGCAGGGCAAATAGAACTCTGGTGTGTATCAGCCAATGTGTTGCGAACAGATCCAACGAGGTGCTCCTCCCCATCCATTTGACATTGGTGAGGCCACAGCTGGAGTACTGTGCCCAGTTCTGGGCACCGCAGTTCAGGAAGGATGTCGATAAGCTTGAAAGGGTACAGAGAAGGGGCACCCATATGATTAGGGGCCTGGAAGATAGACCCTATGAGGAAAGACTCCAGGAACTGGGTTTGTTCAGTCTGAGCAAGAGAAGACTGAGAGATGACTTGATAGCCGTCTACAAGTATGTCAAGGGTGAACACCAAGATCTAGGGGAGCAACTCTTCAGAAAGGCACCCCCAGGGAGGATGAGGACCAATGGGCACAAGCTAATTGAGGAAAAAATTAGGTAGGAGATTAGGAAAAACTTATTTTCCATAAGAGTATCTAGAATCTGGAACATGCTTCCAGTAGAGGTGGTGCAGTCACCATCCTTGGAGGTGTTCAAGAGGAGGCTGGACAAGCACCTTGTTGAGCTTGTTTGAACCCAATAACTTCCTGCCCATGGCAAGGGACTGGACTTGATGATCTTACAGGTCCCTTCCGGTCCTTTGATTCTATATCCAAAACAGAAACTCTACACAGGTCCAGCCCATCCTATACTGCGAAACCTGCAGTCACAGCCCCCCCCACCCCGTGTCCAGGCGCACGCAACC
>NW_005841920.1:2326568-2327362 GCF_000455745.1 Alligator sinensis
GACTGGTTCATATGATGTGAGGGGGGGGGGGGGGGGGGGGGGGGGCAGTTGACCAGAAGAAGAATATGAGCCAACAGTGCAATGAAGTCGACAGCAGGGCAAATAGAACTCTGGTGTGTATCAGCCAATGTGTTGCGAACAGATCCAACGAGGTGCTCCTCCCCATCCATTTGACATTGGTGAGGCCACAGCTGGAGTACTGTGCCCAGTTCTGGGCACCGCAGTTCAGGAAGGATGTCGATAAGCTTGAAAGGGTACAGAGAAGGGGCACCCATATGATTAGGGGCCTGGAAGATAGACCCTATGAGGAAAGACTCCAGGAACTGGGTTTGTTCAGTCTGAGCAAGAGAAGACTGAGAGATGACTTGATAGCCGTCTACAAGTATGTCAAGGGTGAACACCAAGATCTAGGGGAGCAACTCTTCAGAAAGGCACCCCCAGGGAGGATGAGGACCAATGGGCACAAGCTAATTGAGGAAAAAATTAGGTAGGAGATTAGGAAAAACTTATTTTCCATAAGAGTATCTAGAATCTGGAACATGCTTCCAGTAGAGGTGGTGCAGTCACCATCCTTGGAGGTGTTCAAGAGGAGGCTGGACAAGCACCTTGTTGAGCTTGTTTGAACCCAATAACTTCCTGCCCATGGCAAGGGACTGGACTTGATGATCTTACAGGTCCCTTCCGGTCCTTTGATTCTATATCCAAAACAGAAACTCTACACAGGTCCAGCCCATCCTATACTGCGAAACCTGCAGTCACAGCCCCCCCCACCCCGTGTCCAGGCGCACGCAACC
>NW_005841920.1:2327467-2335793 GCF_000455745.1 Alligator sinensis
GGAAAGATTCTGTAAACATGTAGATTGACTGAAAAGTCCAACCAGTCCACGGGACACTATCGTAATGTTTCTATTGCTCTTTTTTTAACTCCATATAAAAAACAAAAGAATGTTGCAGAGTACCATATTTTAAACATCTGGTCTTCACTTCAAGGTTTACTGAATCACACCCATCAACAAGATCACCACGTTTTGAGCTTGTTATTTTTACCAATGCAAATCCAGATGATTTATTGACTCCAATTGCTTTGTCAAAAGTGTCTAGACACCTCAGTTCTATTGCTCACGGAACTGCTTTAGGCATAGCAGTCCAAATGTTACATGCCTCACAGTATATTTTTCTTCTTTACGGACAAAATGTTTGCAATAAGTAGCTAATGGCCCATTTTATGTTGTATTAAAATGTTTATCTGTTGGATAAATGTCTGGTCTTTTTCTGAGCTCTATTTTACCACCAAAATTTATAAATAGGAGAAACTTACAAGCTTTCTAGTTTATGGGGGTGGACAGGCAGGAGTAAGAAAAACAAGCTGTGCTTAGGAAGCCCTTGATATGTGCATAACTAGGAAGCTGCAATGCACTAGCAAGATGCATATTGAAAACACATGACAAAATAAGGTTAAATAATAAAAATCGTACAGTTTAAAGAAATATTTTGCACGTCACTCACATTACAGAATCATGTAATTCTGTATTTTGTTCATATTCACCATGCTTCTGTGGTTAGAGTACTAGCTTAGGACCTCAGAGGCTTGTGTGCAAGTTCCTGCTCTATCAGACTTCCTAGGTAATCCCGAGTTAGTCAGTTATCTTCACTGTGCCTGGAATTCCACATCTATAAAATAGGGTAAACAGTACAGTCTGAATTTATTGCGAGGATAAATACACTTAAAACCGCAAAATGCTTATATTACAGTAGTGTGGGCCATAAGTACCCACAACAGAAATTTAAAAACAAAATGTCTATATGGTTCACCAGTGAAAAAGGACTCCAGATATTCTTATGAAGTGGGGATAAACAGACTTAGAGAACTGCCTTTGTGTTTAGATAAAAGAGGAAAGGGTAGCTGAAATGCCTGGAAAACATGAAAATGTCTCCACATGTTCTACAGCTCATCCAAATACAATGAGGAACAAGTGGACTGCTGTCAATATAAGCCTTTCATTAACTATATCTACAATTTTGTTCCTATCATAACAGCATTTCACTCCTCCTGTACGCTGTTGACTTTAAAGAGCATGCATGGTTTGTCTGCTCTAGAAGACATGGATAAACACACAATGCTGAACCAGGATAAATGTCTTTAGTTCTCTGTCCATAAACCATAACACCCTTTATACAAGAAAAGATGCTTGGGCTCTTTTCAACGTCTCTTGACTAACAATCAATTATGCTGGAGCTGCAATGTGTTATTAATTATATTAATGTAACAACTGCTCCTTCAACTTGTTATGCTCTTAATATTAATAAAAACTAAACATTTTTTTTAAAACCCTGTTCTTGAATTTTTTTCCCCTCGTCAAGAGATTGCCTTAAAAATACAGTATGATAAGAAGCACATGGAATTTATGTTTTCATCTAAATCTTTAAAAGAAGCCCATTATTTCCTTGGGTTTAAGAAAAAAGAACCCTGCTTTATTTTACCGCACCAGCCATAAATTATTCATTAATTCTGTTTGCTAGCTCTGTAAGTGAGCCCAGATGTTTCTACCAGAGAAGCATTCCTTAAATACAGAAAGCTATGTAGAGAGAGCTGGCCTTTTTCCTCCTCCTCGCCCACTGTAAAATATTCAAATATTATCTTTAAATAACTTAAATATTTCAAAACTACTCTGAATATGAAAGTCTGCATCTGAAGTTTCATCATAGTCAGAAACTCTGTTCTCAAAACACTACATAGGAAGCCCCAAGTCCACCACTGAACCATCATATGCTTTATTACTAATCCTCTCTCTCAGAGGTGTTGCCACCCAGTAACCCAATTAGAAAATTTACAAGCAGAGAAAGTCTTGTTGCCATGCATTATTTACAAACAAATTGCAGTCCCAAGTTTTTACTTATGGACTAGTATTTCTGAGCCTGCTACCACTAGCAAAAGCCACTATGCTGAAAAGTGAGTTACCATCAACATAGGTTTGCCCTCTGGACAGGACTGTTGTCAGAGATCATAAATCCATCTCTATATTGGAAAAGTACTTCAGCATTTTAAACTAGTCAAAATGATTCATGCTTAAGTTTATGAACTGAGTTAAGAGACTGTCATGTTTAAGTAGAGTGGAAAAACTGTCAGACTTCCATTTCGATGATATCACAGATTCTGGTTACCATATTTATTAGATTCCAAGACGAGCTTTTTTCTCCATTCAGCATGGGAGGGAGGGGGAGAAAGCCCTTTATCTTGGATTTGGAGTAGAAAGGAGGGAGGGGCAGGAGCAGGACATGGCTACTGCAGCTGTGGCTAAAGCTCCAACCCAGGCTGCCACCCACCACCTGCCCCTAAAGGTCTTTGCCCCCACTGTCTCTGCTCCCATAGCCTGCACCCAATGCCACTTACCCTCAGTTGCAGGGTAAGACCTCTGAATTCAGCCCTGCTCCAGTCTGGGGCATGGAGCACATTAGTGGCTCCAACCCCTGCCAAGCCATGCAGCAGCAGCGATAGGGGGTGCAGCCCCACTCTTGGCCCCAGCTCCAGCTCCAGAGCTGTTGCTGCTAGAAATGATGAAACGTGGCTGGAGCCACCACATGCCCCATGCCCCAGCTCAGAGTGGGGCCAGAACCAGAGATGAAACCATGACAAAAGATAACCCGCAGCAGTGGGTGGGGGCAGGGGGCAGTGGGCAAGGGGAAGGCCATTTGACTCCCCCCCACGCACCTGCTAACCTGCTGCTGGTTGTCTCCCTGCCTTCAGTAATTAGATTCTGTACATGGAAAATTATAACAAACATAATTTTTCCATGTACATAATCTAATTATTGGTGGTGGGGAGCATCTTAAATATGAAGTCACCTTGGATGTAGGTAAATACAAGGACTGTCAATTAGTCATTGTTAATGGGAGCAATTAATGCATAAATTTGTTTTTGCATTCATTTTTTTAATGCACGTTAAATCACTGCTGGTGCTGGGGGAAAGTGTCCCCCATCCCTTGCTGCTGCCAGGCCACACACACGTGGCCAGCAAGCAGCCACGCAGGGTCCTGGGAGCAGGCTCAGCAACTGGATACAGGTAAGTGTATGGAGGGGCAGAGGTTGGAGGGCCAGGTCTTGGGGACTCCCTAGAGTGTGAGTACATATGTGAGAGGGAGCAGGTACCTGCCAGAGCAGGGAAAGCTATCCGGGCGCTGGGGCTGAGGCAGGACAGGGTGAGGCAGGCTCCAACAGGGGAATGGAGCGGTGGCAGGGCCCTTTGAGGACAGAGGGGAGTTCCATGGCCAGGCTGGAACAACGGCACAGGGGCTGGTGCCCGTGCTTGCAGGGGCTGGGCAGCCCCAGGAGACGCTGCTGGGAGGAGCTGGGGGCAGCAGGGGGCTGCAGGTCAAGAGTGCACGGCACCGGCAATTATAAATAATAAAATAAATTGGGATTCTATTATTGTTTAACTGCGTGATTAAAACTGTGATTAATCACGACTATTTTTTTAATCATTCAGCAGCTCTAGTAAATACAGTATTATGCATCTTAATTTGGTTCAGAAACACTAATTTTAGTTATCAACTATTTTTATACATTTAATGTTTTATGTCAGTAGGGAAAAACATCAACTGAAAGGGCCACTACACCCTTCTGATTTAGGGCTGTCAATGTTGAGAGTATGACATTCCTACAGCTGTTAGCAGTGCAGAGATAAAAATCTAATTGCATTTGTTATAAAAGCACCACCGGCTAACTAAAGGGTGCACAGAACAAACAAACCCACTGTAAAACTTGTGGGTTCTGGAATATTTTTTATTAATGGCTGAGCAGAGACCAGTTGTTTTAAGTGTCTGTCTGCACAGCAAGATGAAAGTGTGATTATAGCATTGGTAAGTGTACCCTGGATACTTTGATCTAACCAGCCTAACTAACAATAACAGCAAAGATTTCCTAATGTGTACTAGCCGTCCAAAGCTAACCAGCCATATGTGTTCTGGCTGCCGGACCACACTGTTCCATCCTCAGTCGCCACCATTATCTACATTAGTTTTAGTGAGTTCCAGTATGTTACAAACATCTTCATTTTGCTGCACAGACATATCTGTAGAGCCCAAAAAGACCACATCATGGATTACGGTTCTGATGATCAGCTGGCCACATGCAAAATGGCTGATTGAGATCCAGAAATAATTTCTGTCATCTAAGCCTGGGGTGTCGAAATTCATGCAGCCCTCTGGGCTGGACCTGGAGTGCAGCACCATGTCATGTTGCCTGAAGTCCTGCCCAGAGGGCTAGAAGTTAGATAGCACCAGCCTCAATTACTGCAGCTCCTGGAGCTACAGCAGCAGCTGCTTTCTTCTACCACCAAATTCCCAGTCCCATGGGCAGCTCTCTAGGCCAGGTGACACTGTTCTGTGTTCTAAATCCAGCCTGCGGAGCTCTCCACAGGGCTGGAAATTTGGCGGTAGGATGAGCAATGGAAGTGTTAATTGTTATAACTCTGAGAACTGCAGCAATTAATGCTGCCACTGCTCACTCCACCACCAAATTTCCAACCCATGGAGCACCCTGTGGGCCAGATGAGCTGGCCTGATGTCATCCCCTGATCTAAGCTAATCACTAGAACAGTAGCTTAGGATAAAGTTCATACAGTGAGTGTTTCCCTCTACATTGACTGAAGAAGATAATTGTTCAGTGCCTCAGAAGCTGGACTTAGCATTTAGCATATGAGACAAAAGAGGGTAATGGGTACAGCAGGCCCCTAAAGAAAAAATAAATGCTGGATGCTGAAGTCAGAAAGACTGTCTAGTCCTTTCCAAGATCTCTGTGAGCCTTGGCTTCTCTCAGAAAAGCCTTGCCCCAACATGAAGAGGAGATAAGGTTGAGAGGATAAAGCGCGTAACATCTGGCTCCCTTCAGGTGAACTTCCAGAGCACTCTGCTGAGCAGGACTGGTGTAGCTCTCCAAGATAAACAAGTAGTGAGATATTTATATATATTAGACATTTACACAGTCCATTTTGTAATGGAAGCTGAAGTAACACAACAGTTCAAATATATAACTACATTTAAAATTCAAATTTAAGTCAGAAGCACTATATAAACAAATATCTTTTTATATTTGGTTATATGGTGCTTCTGTTTAGGTCTTAGCTCTAATACATGCAGGCAAGTAAAACCAATGCTTAAAGCTATTTCTTTGAAACAACAAACCCATAATGAGAGATTAGCTAAGTCCCATCTATGTCTAATTGGTTGCCCTCCAGGTAGTGCATTTGAAGCCAGAGACAAAGCTGCAAGTCAGGTGGTAAACAGTTAAAAAGGCTAGCAAGCAGCAGTTTCACAGACCTACAAAAGCTGGAAGGTATAGAAAGCAGGACCTGGAGGGGTAGACAACCTGGCTGGAGGTCCCTGTAGACCAGGGGTAGGCAATTATTTCGGGGCGAGGGCCACTTACTGAGTTTTGACAAGCCATCGAGGGCTGCGTGACAGGCACCCAGAGGCAGATAAATATTAATTTTCTAAATTTTTTAGGGGCCCCACAGGCTGGATAGAAAGGCCTGGCAGACCGCATCCAGCTCACAGGCTGCATTTTGCCCACCTCTGGTGTAGACAGAAACAGCAGCCTAATGAAGAAGAGGTTTTATGACTGCCAGGACCTGGATAACCATCTTTGAGTTTTATCTGGTAGTTCTGGTTTCAAAATTAGAGGTGCACTGATACATTGGTCCATATCGTATCAGCACTGATAAAAGGAAAATTTACATTAATTGGCAATTGACTTTTTTTGGCTGATGTCTCCGATAAATGCTGCATGCATGCACACAGCCACAGCATGCACACAGCCAGCCCATGGAGAGCAGCGTCTGGCTGATAAGTCTGTTGGGGAGGAATGGGTGTGGGGAGGCGGGGGCAGATTGAGGCCCCTATGGTGAGGGAAGCAGTGGGACTAGGGCTGGGGCAGGCACTGCCCAACCATAGCAGGGCATGGCACAGGACAGAGCCACAAGAGGCTCATCTGGGGGGCACAGGGAGGGGTGAGGGGGGCAGGTCCTACCTCTACACACTCACCCCAGGGGAACCACAGGGGGAGGTGTGCCCCCCAGATCTATGCAAGGGGCAAGGGCAAGCTGCTGCTGCAGGCAGTGCTGAGCTCTTCCCAGCAGGGGAGCTGGGCCGGGGCTGCACTCACGTTGAGTGGCAACAGCGCTGGGAGAAGGGGCTATGGGATGGGATATGGCAAATACTGGGGTGGCCACTGCATCCCCTCCATACCTTCCCTCCCAGTGCCACTGTGGCCCACCCCAAGCACAGCCCCAGCCCAGCACTGCCCCCAGCCCAGCCTGCCCTTGCCAGCCTGCTCAAATCTGGGGGATACATGCCTCCCATGGCTTCCCTGGGGGGGTGTAGCAGTGGGATCTGCCTCCCCCTGCCCCCTGTGCCCCACAGACAAGCCTCTTGTGTCTCCATCCCGCACCCCATCCTGCCCCGGTTGGGCAGCACCTGCCCCACTCCCAGCCCCACTCCCTCCCTTACCATAGGGGTCTCGATCATCGTCCCCCCATCACCAAGACCTTTTCCCTGCAACAGACTTACCAGCCAGACACTGCTTTCCAAGCTGCCGGGCTGCATATCAGCAATCGGATCAGTATTGGCTGATATGGCTCATTAACAATAGGCCATTGGTATTGGCCCAAAAATCTTTATCAGTACACCCCTATTCAAAATCATAAACCTATCCCAGAGTAAAGGAACTGAAGCTTGACCCCAGCTAGGAGCTGTATTTGGCCCACATGCTTTTTTTGTGCATGTATGTGAATGGATTAATACTGCAGAGTCCATTTCAACAGTGCTAAAACTAGGTGGAAATCTAGTATCAACTTCAACAAAGGGTTTTGTTTTCTCCTTTTTCATTAAAGTCTAAATGCCTCCAACTTTAAAGAAAAAAATTAAAAGGCAGTTTTACTTTGGTTGTGCCAAGCAGCCTGGTGCTATAATACTGCAACTGTCATCTGGAGTCTGCAGGGCAGTGAGTTCCACCATGTTAACCATCACATCATTCGCATGCCCAGGAAGTTTTGGAAGCACAGAGAGAACCTTCTCTGCCAGGTTGTCACCATGATGACCAACAGCTCCTGGGAAAAAGAAAAAAAAGTTACCATAAGTAACTTTCCTAGTTTTGATATATATACTGGCTGTCATCAGATTTCTTGAAAAGATAATTGCCATCTTTGTATTAATACAGACACTTTTTATGTTATTTACTATAAAAGGAGTGAATGTGTGGCCATCTAATGTTAGTTTACAAACATCTAAGAATTTCTGAAGGATTAAATTTTAAACACCATTTAACCCTACAATTTTTAAAAAGGTTTGGGGGTTTTGGTTTTGTTTTCAAACTAATTCTTTAACTAAAGAGAGGTGTTAAGCCATGGCAAGTCTTGCTATTTAAAAAGATAAAGCAACCAAAGACGCATCATGCTTTTCTTAGATAAGGTTAAGAATAATTAAATGACTATGCCTACTGAAGCCCTTATTCAGACTCCCCTGTGCTATGTCTATATAGTAAACCAGGGTCCCCTGAAATCCTTTCAGGGGTGCCATCAGGTGCCATGCAATGTTAGCACTGTTAGATGTACAAACATAATTCACAAGATAAACCCAGAGATTTCAAACAGGAATCCATGATGTCAACAACATTCTGATGTACTGTGGTCCCAGTTCTTTGCAACAGAATTGCTCTACTATTTTTCTATAATCAAATACAAATGAGTGAGAAGTAGAAGTAAGACCTGGCATTTTCCAAGGGGTGCTTGAAGCCGAACAAGGGATACCCTGAGTCTGAAAAGGTAAAGAACCAATCAGGGTAGGCAAAACTCAATTATTTACAACAAATAAGTTTAAAATCAGATTGTATTTAACTTTTGGGGTTTTTTTAATTTCAATTATATTTACCATATTTTCGTGCATATATCCCGCGGGGTATACGCGATTTTGCAAAAAAAATGGATGGGTGTGGGCTATACAGGGATGCGGGCTATTGGAAGACTTTTTTTCCCCACGGGAGGGGCCAGGGCCAGGGTGGGCTGCGCCGCCTCCCTGCTGGGCCCGGGCAGGCTGGCCTGCGCCACCGCTGGTGCTGGCTGCGCCACCACAGGGGGCCGGGGCCAGGCTGGGCCGCGCTGGCCCCCCTCT
>NW_005841920.1:2335828-2336820 GCF_000455745.1 Alligator sinensis
CGCCACCGTTGTGGGGGCCGGGACCAGGGCAGGCTAGGCTGCATAGCCTCCCCGCTGGGCCTGGGCAGGCTGGGCTGCACCGCCACTGCCACGGGGGCTGGGGCCAGGGTGGGCCGGGCTGCGTAGCCTCCCTGCTGAGCCCAGGCAGGCCGAGCTGTGCTGTCGCTGCTGGGGTGGGCCGGGCTGCGCCGCCTCCCCGTGTATACACCGCTGCAGGGAATACACGGGTGCGGCGTATACATGGACTTATTTACAAAAATACAATTTTCTGCGGGTTATACGTGGGTGCAGCTTATACCCGTGGGTGGGGTATATGCGTGAAAATACGGTATGTTTTTCTTTCTAAAAATAAACCAGCTTAAAATGAAATTTCAATTTAATGCAGCATAAACTAAGGTAGAAACTCAGTATAATTTATTAAAATAATTTTAATAAAATATGAGTCAGGATACGGCATGTCCCCACCATTTTATGGTGTAGTCTGGGCTACTGCAGAGTACCTGAGTTTTTGGTCTCGCTGCCTGGGGCCTTGTGCCCTTTCACATGCTCTCCCGTGGTAAACTTGCACACTGGCCCCAGAGCACGCTCTGTTTGCACACACTGTTTGTGCAGCTCCCTGGGGGGCTGGGCTAAGTAGGAGCTGGGGGTTGGGGTGTTACCCTCAGTTCTGCTCATAGAAGAAATAAACAGAAGACTCTAGCAATGGTGCTACCACAGGGGCTTCAGCTTCTTCAACCATGGCACGCAGCTCATGGACCAAGGCCTGTTAGGAAAAGATGGCAGCCACCTCACATCAAAGGGGAAGAAGCTTTCCTCGGCTAGAATGGTGGACCCCCTAGATAGGGCTTTAAACTGAGATAGCAGAGGGACGGACCATCAACTACTAGCACAAGCCCAAGAAATGGCAACCTTGAAAACAAGAATCCTAGGTTATAATAGGAAACATTCTCCAACCCCAGCCAATGGACAGGTTATTCTACAGCTCAGCAGGA
>NW_005841920.1:2336830-2351562 GCF_000455745.1 Alligator sinensis
GCTTAGTTGCCTGTCCACTAACGCCAGAACCATGGGAAACAAGCAGGAGGAACTGGCCCTCCTGTTAACCAACAACCAATACAACGCCATAGGGATTACGGTGACCCGGTGGGACTCCACCTATGACTGGGCCACAGGCATAGTGGGATACACCCTGTATAGGAGGGATCATGTTGGGAACAAGGGTGGAAGAGTTGATCTCTACATGAAGGAACATTATACCTCCCTAGAAGCAAAGATTGGAAACAAGGAAGGACGACTTGAAACCCTCTGGGTCAAGATACAGGGAAAGCATGGGGAAGGGAATTTGACCGTAGGAGTTTCTACAAACCTCCAAACCAAGAGGAAGAGATCAACTGGAAATTGCCTGGAGAATGGACAGAGGCTGCATGCTGTCAGAGCATGATCATAATGGGTGACTTCAACTACCCAGACATCTCATGGGATGAGCACTCAACAAGATCTGGTCACTCACAAAGCTTCTTCACTTGTACTGAGGAGCTCTATCTAGCTCAAGAAGCCTATGAGCCGACCAGGGGCAAGGCACTCCTAGGCTTGGTTCTGGCTAAAGGGAACGATCTAGTGAGCAACCTGAGGATCGAAGGGAAACCGGGTTTCAGTGACCATGAGAGGATCACTTCCTCCATCCACCATAAATCAGGAAAATCAGACAGTGGGGTAGAAATCTTTGATTTTAAGAAAGCTGACATCCACAAGCTGAGGAGATTGGTTGGTGAGGCCCTGCGGGACCAAGGTCCTATGAGGAAGGGAGTACAAGGAGAGTGGTTGTTCCTCAAGGAAGCAATCCTAAAAGCTCAAAGAAAGTTGATTCCCTTTCATAAGAAAGGCAGCAAAAGGGCAGGGAGACCCTCATGGCTCAATAGGAAAATCATGGACCTCCAGAAATCAAAATGAGAAGCCTACAAGTGATGGAAGTCAGAAATAGCTACCAAAGAAGAGTACATGGCTATAACCTGCACCTGTAGGGAGCCAATCAGGACAGCAAAAGTACAAACCAAATACAAATTGGCAACCAGAATCAGGGACAACAAAAAGTCCTTCTTTAGATTTGCAGGGAGTAGGAGAATAAATAAGGAAAGCATAGGATCCCTGATGCCTGATGAATAAAATGGGATGGCTGATAACTGACACTTATGACAAAACTGAACTCCTGAATGAATACTTTACACCTGTATTCCATCAATCCAAAGATGTTAGCCTGCTTGACAGGATACAGGATGATCATGGTGGGGACAACCACCCTCCCATAGTTGGTGTAGATCTTGTGGGAGACCACCTACAAAGACTAAATATCTACAAGTCAGCAGAACCAGATGAACTATACCTGAGAGGGCTAAAAGAACTGGCCGACGTCACCACATAACCTATGGCCAAGTTATTTGAAGATTTGTGGCACTTGGGAGAGGTCCCAGAAGACTGGAAGAAGGCCAATGTTGTGCCTGTCTTTAAGAAAGGTAGAAAGGAAGACCCTGGGAGTTACAGGCCAATCAGTCTGATCTCAATCCCATGTAAAATCCTGGAAAAAATTATCAAAGAGTCCATAACTCACAGGCTAACAGAAAGTAGTATTCTGATGGATAGCCAACATGGCTTCGTTACTTACAGGTCATGCCAGACCAACCTCATCTCCTTCTACAATCGGGTAACTCACCACCTGGATAGGGGAAATGAAGTTGATGTCATATACTTGAATTTCAAAAAGGCCTTCGACCTGGTCTCCCATGATGTCCTCATGGTTAAATTGGAATAATGCTACCTTGACTACTTTACAATCCAGTGGCTAGGTAACTAGCTCCATGGTAGGACCCAGAGAATACTGATAGGCAGGACTGAGTCGTCATACCAGGAGGCGACTTGTGGCTTCCCTCAGGGCTCAGTACTCAGACCAGTGCTTTTCAACGTGTTCACCAATGATTCAGATATTAAAAGCAAACTGGCAAAGTTCACTGATAACACCAAACTATGGGGGAGCGTGGTCATGCTCCAAGACAGACTGGCACTACAAGCCAACCTGGACAGCCTCGCAAGATAGGCAGACCTCAAACTGATGTCGTTTTATACAGAGAAATGCAAAGTGCTCCATCTGGGGAGAGATAATCCACAACACACTTACAGGCCCGGCAGTGCTACACTTGCCAGCACCACAACTAAACGAGACCTGGGTGTCATGATAGACAACAAAATGAACATGAGCCACCAATGCAATGCTGTAGCTGGCAAAGCTAATCAAACCCTGGTGCGCATCTACCAAGGCATCTCAAGCAAGGCTAAAGATGTAATTCTCCCATTCTGCTTGGCCTTGGTGAGATCGCAGATGGAGTACTCTGGCCAGTTCTGGGTGCTGCATTTCAGGAAGGATGTGGAGAAGCTCAAGAGAGTCCAAAGGAAGGTCATGCATATGATTAGAGGCCTAGAAACCAGATCATATGAGGAGAGGCTGAAAGACTTGGGATTTTTCAGCCTGGAGAAGAGAAGACTCAGAGGGGACTTGGTGGCAGCCTATAAGTATATCAGGGAATTACATCAGGGTCTAGGGGAGCAACTATTCAACAAGGCCTCCTAGGGGAGGACTAGAAATAATGGGCACAAGATGACTGAAGGTCACTTCAGATTAGACATAAGGAACAACTTCTTTACAAATCGAGTGCCAAGGGTTTGGAACAGGTTCCCCCCAGAGGTGGTACAGTCACCCATTCTGGTGATCTTCAAAAGGCATCTTGATGCCCATCTTGCTGGGGTCATCTTACCCCCAGTGGTCTTTCTTGCCCAAGTGCAGGGGGGCTGGATGGATGATCTGTAAGGTCCCTTCCAGCCCCTAACAACTATGAAACCTTGTCTTCATGCCTTAAGGGTACCCATAAAAAAACAGATGTCTATACTCCTGGATGTAAAGGATCAAAGTTAGCACAGGTGTTGGAACCTAATACTGCAACTGTAGCAAAGATGAAAAACTCAGAAGCAGGATGGATTTGATTTAAATTGCTGGTCAGGAAGCTTCAATTTAATCATTGTTTTCTACAAAAATTAATTCTTGCTGTTTGAAACAAACTTCATTAAAATATTCCCAAATAGGGTCTCTTTTATGGCCTGGCAAAACTGCTGCTGTGACAGGTTTTCCTTCTATCATAGCATTGCCTCACTAGATCTCAAATCAATGGAGAGGCTATACTCAGAAACGTACCCCTCAAGACTTCTGGAATATTCTGCTCAAAATGTTTCATTTTTGTTTCTACTGCTCCTCCTTCCTTGCATTTATATCCAGACTCCTCTTCCTTGCCCAGATCTACTCCATCCCCAACAATCCTCTGTTCATTTAACTTCTTGAAACTTTACACTTTTAGAGAGAGGTAAGGGCTTGACTCTGTATACAAAAACTTGCAGACAAACAATAGGACTAATGGATAGGTAATCAGGTCTGTTATCTCTTATCTCCATATACTGCTGTTAACAAGGATGTTATCTCTGGGGACACAAATCCACAGTTTAAGACCTGAAACTAAGCATCACAAAGATGCTTAATGGGCTCTTCTAGACTGAGCACTGAGTCCCATTGAGTAGAGTGGTTTTCTTTAATCTTTACAAATCTATAGAGGAGTCTCTGGGAACCTCATAAGATTGGGCCCCTAATATAGCCCATGGCCTGTTGTGACCTATTTATAAAAAACTTTTCTAAAAAAGTTACGTGAATATATTATCTCAAATAGAGATTATAACTTCTAATTATATACTATTCCATGATGATCTCTTTCAGATCTAACATAGCTTAAATTAAAACTATCTTTATATGGGTTTCTCTCTTTAAAGCATCTTAACAACAAAAAAAGATTAAATAAAAAACCTAATTTAAATAAAAACATCTGAATTTTTTAAATCATTGATTTTTATCCACCCTGCTCAGAAGAAAATAATGAAGCAAGCCTGAAAATTATAACATATGGGTCCAGTGCACATTTGATGCATCTTTTAGCCAAAGATCCAAGTACCCCAGGAAAAAAAGGAATAAAGGAAAATGTTGAAATAGCAAAATACTTCCATCACAACCAGTTTGCTTCAGCTTTACGGAAGAGAGCTGGGGGAATCCAAGCTAATTCTCCCTGAAGACATATGGCGGAATTCAGTGTTTGACTGCTTTGAACTATTAATTAAAAAGTAGCCTAGTCAAATGATCATTTGTGAAGAAAATCATGACAAAATTGATGGAAGTCACAGAATAGTCAACACTGGACTAAAGAGAAATGTAGTGGATATGTCAAATACACTAAAAACCTTATTTCCAAAGCCTTGGACAAACTACAGAAAGACTGCTGCTGTACTGCAGATGCTGCTGAAATTTGGAAAGAACTTCAAGAAACATTAAAGCAAGAAATACCCAACAGCAAAGTTAACTGCAGGCAGTAAAGAAGTGGATGGATCAAGCATGTGCTCCATCTCATATTCTTGCCAATATTCTTAACACAAAGTACAAAAGTAGATACCTAAAAGCTGAAGAGGAAAATGTTGCTATGACATGGGCATCCATTAATCAGCCATCCATCATGCCAACCATAATAAATTTCAGGGCTAGTGATGAACCATTTAAGCAGTACATGCTGAATACATTTTAAAGAAAGTCACACCACTAAACTGGTGGAGGTGACTAGCAAAGAACCTGAAACCAGTTTGCTGAAGCACAAAACTAACCTTTATCAGCAGTAGCCTCTTTTGTAAGCACAGAAAGAATATTTTCCTTATTTGGACTTGTTCATTCAAAGCTGAGAAATCAGATGTTGAAAAAGCAGGAAAGCTCATTTCTGTTAATGAGCTTCTGCTAAATTCTCCAGTTTATGAATAAAAAGGGAGGGAGGAAGATGAGATGTATGGGAATGTCCAGAAAAGTGCGCATATGCAATTTACAGCATTGCAGACCCATCTGTGGTGCTGCAAACCACATGTGCCACACATGCAGGTGTTCGCCACGCTGCTAATTTGCAGTGCATTGGGGGGTTTTGACACTGGGAGATCCGCACTGAGCCTCCTCAACTAGAAACTTGAGAAGCATCTTTTGCATGGTGTTTAGGTTAATCATCGTTGTTGAGCAACAGTGCAAAATAATATCAAACCATTAGCTAGCCCATGTGGCTGCAAGTACACTAGTTCTAGTGTAGGAGCAGGGCAGCATGCTCAAGGGCACTGTCACTGATGGTGAAGGGTTTATCATACAGAGATAACCAATACAGAGCAACAGCTAGTAATACTAGATATTTCTGGCAAATTCTGCAGTCAGTCTGAAAAAGTTCTCCAAACGATACAAGCTACTGGCATGCCATTTTCAAGTTGATCTTCTCTTTAGGCAGGGGTGGCACTAATTGAAACAGATATCAAGTGACTAAAGAACCTAAGTTATGTATACTGGTCTACCCAACTTGAGGCAGTGGACGGCTCATTTTGAGGTCAGACTGCAGGACTGGCCACCATTTTCACAGGCTTAGGATCCCCCACATCTCATTGGTTGAGGGGTCCCACTGGTCCTGCCCTCAACACTTATTAGCTAAGAAGGCTGTCCTGAAAGGGCTGTCCATCATGTGCCTGCCCCCTCCCCCCACTGATTGGCTGAGAGGGCTGTCCATCATTAGGCCCCAAAATCGTGATTCAAGTAAGTCCCTAGTTATGTAGTAAAAAATGTCAATTATCCACCTTTCAAGAGAAACAAAAAGCCCAGTTGATATACCAAGCAAAAACACATGGCTACTGCCCCCCAGTTGCTTTCCATTTACTGATTATCTAAAAATGTGACCACATCATTAAGATTGTAAGTAAAGCCTAAGCTGAAAAGCTTTGTTGAAAATTCATGAGAGAATCAGGAAGCGAGAGGAAATGGGATCTTCACTATCAGTGGTGCAATGAGAGTGGGGCATACAGTACAGGACAAGTGCCCCAGGGACCAACTTAACAGGGAAGGGCTGCGGGTGGGTAGAACAAAAATAGCAGCTGCTGACAGAGCTGACTGCCATAGCCACATGATTGCAATTGTGATTGTAGTAGCAACTGGAAGTTAGCCTGTGCCCTGGGCACCCAACTATATCCCAAAACTGCTGTTCCGTGCCTCTGATCCTGGGCTAAGACTTAAGTATTTATTCAAGCAAGTTTAGTTACTATTAGATTTTGGCAAAATACTAGACATTGGTACTGGATCCTTCAACTTCTACCCTGCCTTCTCTCTCAGAAGTGACAGACAAGAAGGACAGGTGGAAGGGAGGCAGGGGGGCAGGGACCAGCCAGGGCCTTCCCTATGCTGCCTCTGCATGGATAAGGATCTCTTGGGGCCTCCTGTCTTCTGAGCCACTTGTTCTTGATCTTCCTTCTGACTGCATCTAGATAAAACAAGCATCAGGAGGAGCTGAGGTCTTATGAAGGGTGAGAAAGGGTATAAGCCAAAGGAACTAACCTCATATGATCTAAAGGATTTATGGGCCCCGGAGTCAAAAATAATGGATTGTTAGCGGTGCTCCTTATGAAATAAAAGAATGGTCTCAGTCTGGTTCAGGGTGGCTAGGTTTCCTCATCACAAACCACCTCACAGTTAGCGTATGTTTTGACATTTTCAGCAGAAGTCAAAGAATGACAGATGAAAAAAGTTCAAACTCCATGCTGCTTACTTTTTGGCTGCGTCAGGGATAGACAAAACACCGATACCAACTGCAGGGTAGTTTTGTAATTGTGGACATCTGGCTTTCGTCAATCAGACTGAGGCCACCAACTCTTTGTACAAGAGATACTAAAAGTCATCCCCCACAACAACTGTCTTTCCATCCTGTACTGGATTTAGACCGCTGAGTGAGAGGTGAAAATATCTGTATTATATTAGCATCTCCCAGAGACATCTGGTCTCCAATAACTTGTATTTTTAACCTTCCCACTAAGAAGGGACCATGCTAGTAGTAACAAAGTGGCTACAAGCTATGACTGACAAATCTACAGAAGTGAAGAGGAGAAAAATCACAGCAAAAAACATTAAAAGTCTGTGTACAGAAAGCACTGTGTATTACTTGCACATGACAAGAGTAGGAGACTCAGTTTACTGCACTGATACACTTCATACTCAAAAATCCTTTTTACTAATTAACATTCCTCCAGCCCAACTCCAAGAGACCAGAGAAGAACACTCAATATATCTTCCAGCTGTTTCTCCTCAGCCAACATCACCTCAACCTTTTCTAAACAGAGCTTCAACTGAAGTTAGTTCTCATCTATGCTCTGGTCTCAGCAAGGCACCAGGTAGGCCACTGACTGTTTTAGCTCCATGTCATCAGATCCACCCAAAGAACCTTATGGAAGAGCAAGACCCTCAGGCCAGAAACTCTTGAGGTTTCTTACTATCAACAGGAACATTGGCAATCTTCATTCAAACCCCACAGCCTCAGCTATGTTCTGGATGGAATACAGAAAACACTGAAAAATAATCTTCCTCCACTTTCCATAATCTCATAGCTCCTGGCCACTCTACATGTTAAACAAGAATTGAGACTATGAGACTAGATGAAACCTAAAGGGAAAACTGTTTATTATTGTGTTGGCCATCCTTACGGCAAAAAGAAAAAGAAAGTTACACAGACACAGTACCCCCACTGTAATCTCTGTACAGAGCAGAAGTTTCTCACGATCACTTATGTTCAAGACAACCTACAGACCTAATAATATCAACATAGATGCTTGAGCTGCATTCCAACAGCAGCATCAGGAAATGGTCTCATGAAGTCATAAGTGTTGTCACCAGCTTTAATTAAACTTAAAAATGAGAATGGGATTTTCAATAGAGTAGTAATTGGTCCAGTTGTCAAAGTGGTGGTTTCCTTGGTGGTTGCTCAAGAAACCAATCTACTCTCCTTCAAAAACGCATTCACAAATGTTGACTTCACTATTTACACAACCCCACTACAGAATAGATCATGACTGCAAGTTGTCAAACAAAGTTCTCCCATCACCTCTGAGAATGACACAGAGACAGAATAATCCCTTTTGTACCCTAAATACTTTTACTTGTTGCCCCAAAAGCAGGCACTGTAGTCTATATCTGCATAAAGTTTACTGCAAACTAAATCTGATAATGGGAAGGTGTTAAAGTTAGCCCCTTAACCCCAAAAACTTGAATTATACCATCCCACCATTCAGAAGGTTGCCTAGCACCCATAAAAGTGTCCAAGGATCAGATATCAGCAACTCATTCATCAAATCACACACAGTTTAAATTTACATTAGGAACAAGTCCAATATCTTGTGTTTGCACACAATCATTTACCCATGCAGTTCTAAAAATCATCTGCTCCAAAACTTTCACACACCACAACTGCAAGCACAAAACTAAAAACTTACCACAAGTAAAAATAAGGAGAGATGAGGCATTGCCAATGCCCCCTGCCACTGTAATGACAGAGACTTAAATGGCCCAGGATATAGCAACCTACAGCCCATGGACTAGATAAAGCCTGCCAAGCAATTTCAGCACTCACGAACGTCAAACACTGGTGGCGATTTGACAAAGGGATAATCTGCAGCATTCAGCTGCTGAGTAGTCAGCAGCAGCCTGAAGAAAGGATCGTGCTCCATACTACCAAGCAAGACAAAAATCCCCACAATACTTCTCAATCTGACATAGGAGAAAATTCCTTCCTAACTCCAAATGTGGTGATCAGTGGGCACGTCTACACAAGCCATTAATGTGCAGTAATAAATTGTGGACCTTGCTGCTCCACAGTTTATTGCTCCCAAGCACATGGTTTACACCTGCACCCTGACTGCAGCACACTGAGCTGAGTCACAGCAGCCCCACCTGGCAGGAGGTCTGGGGGATCAGCCTACCAGCCCGGTGCTGCTCCGGCTGGGCTCAATGTGCTGTGGAGGGGAAGACTGAGGCAAGAGGATGCTTTGATACAGGGCTAGCTGGCACACAGTCCCCCGCACTGAAACATCCTCATGCCTCAGCTAGCCAGCACAGAACCTACATGTGTGCTGCTCCACATGAAAAAAATTGTAAGTCCTACCCTGCTGTAGAGTTTATTAGATTCATGAGTCTTAATAGTCTTAAACTAAGTCTATTCCATCTCGGAGGAAAGGCAGCAAGAGGGCACAGCAGCCCCCCTGGCTCTCCAGGGACCTGGCAGACGTCCTGAGGCTAAAAAGAAAGGCCTACAAAGGATGGAGGATGGGAGTCACCTCCAAGGAGGATTACTCTGCACTGGTCCGGTCCTGTAGGGAGCAGACCAGGAAAGCCAAGGCTGCAACTGAACTCCAACTAGCTTTGAGCATCAAGGACAATAAAAAGTCCTTTTTCAGATATGTGGGGAGCCAGAGGAAAAGCAGGGGCAACTTTATGTTAATTTGCTCAGCAAGCAGCTTCTCTGATGTCAACAGACGTTTCCAGTGCTTAGTCCTTCTGGATATCAGACCATATATTTTATCTGCCTAAGTAAAGGGTTTGAGCGACATCAGAGAGAATTTCAAAATTGTGGTGCCTATCTTCAAGAAAGGGAGGAAAGTGGATCTGGCAAACTACAGGCCCATCATCCTGACCTCTATCCTGGGGAAGGTCTTAGAAAAGTTTATTAAAGAGGCCGTCCTTAATGGACTGGCCGATGCCAACATCTTAAGGGATAGCCAGCCCGGGTTTGTTGCGGGTAGGTCTTGCTTGACCAATCTCATTTCCTTCTACGACCAGGTGACCTATCACCTGGACAAGGGAGAAGAGATTGATGTCATATATCTTAACTTCAAAAAAGCCTTTGATCTGGTGTCCCATGATCGCCTCTGGGAGAAACTGGCCAATTGTCGCCTTGGGTCCTCCACGATCCACTGGCTGGAAAATTGGCTCCAGGTCTTGAATCATTGTGGGTCTGACCCTGCAGGCATTGCACTGACTGCACTTTTGCAATGTTTTGCCAGCAGGGCATAGAGCCAAATGTCAGAAATGAATGTGAATGTTGAATTTGTTTTGGCTCCTCAACCAAAAATGATTTTTTCACATTGTGGGTTTGCTTTGTGTCATTTGGCACGGGTATGCTTTAAACACATTTCTTGCTCGCTTAATCTGAGATGCTGGTTAGGAAAGCTTGATCTGCAAGGACCTGAATGTAAATATATAAGATTTCCATAGTGGTGTCAAGGAAGGAAAACTTGGCTCTGGTGACTGCAGGATATTTGGGAATGAATTTTGTGGTCTGGTCCCAGTCACTGTAATATGAGGAGTCAGTGGTGGCATTATGAGCAGGTGGCTGCTACCCAACTGGCAGTATTTGGACTTGAAATGCACTGTTTTTTGCCATTTGCGATGCGGCAGCTAGTAAAGCGACCAAAACGCTGGCTTGCATCCATAGATGTTTCTCAAGCAAATCCTGGGACGTCATTCTCCCCTTGTACTCGGCCTTAGTGAGGCCGCAGCTGGAGTACTGCGTCCAGTTTTGGGCTCCACAATTCAAAAAGGATGTGGAGAAGCTTGAGAGAGTCCAGAGAAGAGCCACGTGCATGATCAGAGGTCAGGGAAGCAGACCCTACGATGACTGGCTGAGAGCCCTGGGGCTCTTTAGCCTGGAAAAGCGCAGGCTCAGGGGTGATCTGATGGCCACCTATAAGTTTATCAGGGGTGACCACCAGCATCTGGGGGAACGTTTGTTCACCAGAGCGCCCCAAGGGATGACAACTAGGTCGAATGGTCATAAACTACTACAAGACCGTTTCAGGCTGGACATAAGGAAGAATTTCTTTACTGTCCGAGCCCCCAAGGTCTGAAACAGCCTGCCACCAGAGGTGGTTCAAGCACCTACACTGAACACCTTCAAGAGCAAACTGGATGCTCATCTTGCTGGGATCCTATGACCCCAGCTGACTTCCTGCCCTTTGGGCAGGGGGCTGGACTCGATGATCTTCCGAGGTCCCTTCCAGCCCTAATGTCTATGAAATCTATGAAATAGGGGTACACGTGTACCACTGAGATGTTTACTGCACAGTTAATTAGTCAACCATGCAGTAAATATCTCAAGTAGATGCTTCCAATTTGACCTTGGGCAAAAGAGCATGTCCTTTTCCCCCCCTCCCCACCCCCAACCCGAGAACATGAGCAACCAGGATGCTTCAGTCAAAACCTATAGCTTTAAGCCATGGAGATGTTCTATTTGTGCCAGGAGAAAACCCTTAGTTCAAGGAATCTAGTTTAAGAGGGTTTAAGGAATCTGGGCTATAGCTCTGGAAGAAAAATGGTTCTTCCAGGAAGTTTTTGGAGCGTGTTGTGGACAGCTTCCTGCTGCAAGTGCTGGAGTGGCCAACTAGGGACCATGCTTTTCTTGACCTGCTGCTCACAAACAGGGAAGAATTTTTGGTGGGAAATGTAGTAGTGGATGGCAACTTGGGCAGCAGTGACCATGAGATGATTGAGTTCAGGATCCTGAGGAAAGGAAGGAGGGAGAGCAGCCGAGTATGGACCCTGTTCTTCAGAAAAGCAGACTTTGACTCACTGAGGGAACTCACGGGCAGGATCCCCTGGGAAGCCAGTCTGAGGGGGAGAGGAGTCCAGGAGAGTTGACTGTACTTTAAAGAAGCCTTAATGAGAGTGCAGGAACAAACCATTACGATGCAAAGGAAGACTAGCAAGTATGGCAGAAGACCAGCTTGGCTTAGCAGGGAACTCTTCAGGAAACTAAAGCACAAAAAGGAAGCTTATAAGTGGAAACTTGGACAGATAAAGGAGGCATTGCTGAGGCATGCAAGGATGAAGTCAAGGCGGCCAAAGCGCAATGGGAGTTACAACTAGCAAAGGATGTGAAGGGTAACAAGAAGGGTTTCTACAAGTGTGTTGGTTGCAAGGGGAAGATGAGAGAAAGCATATATCCCTTACCAAATTAAGGGAACCTAGTGACAGAGGATGCAGAAAAGACTGAAGTGCTCAATGTCTTTTTCGCCTCAGTCTTCACAGACAAGTTCAGTTCCCAGGCTACTACAGTGGGCAGCACAGCTTGGAGAGGAGATGAGCAGCCAACAGTGGCGAAAGAACACGTTAGAGACAATTTAGAAAAGCTGGACATACACCAGTCCATGGGGCTGAGGGAGTTGGCTGATCAAACTGCAGAGCCACTGGCCATCATCTTTGAAAACTCATGGTGATCAGGAGAGGTCCTGGATGATTGAAAAAAGGCAAGAATAGTGCCCATAGTTAAAAATGGGAAAAAGGAGGATCCAGGGAACTACAGGCCAATTGGCCTCACCTGGAAAAATCATGGAACAGATTCTCAAGGGATCTATTTCTAAGCACTTGAAGGAGAAGAAGGTGATTAGGAACAGTTAGCATGCATTCACCAAGGGCAAGTCATGCCTGATCAACCTGATTGCCTTCATGATGAGATGACTGGCTTTGTGGATGTAAGGATACCAATGGATGTGGTATACCTTGATTATAGCAAGGGTTTTGACACAATCGCTCACAACAGTCTCACAGGCAAGCTAAGGATGTATGGGTTGGATGAATGGACTGTAAGGTAGATAGAAAACTGGCTGGAGCATCCGGCTCAGAGAGTAGTAATCCCTGGCTCAATGTCTAGTTAGCAGCCAGTATCAAGTGGAGTGCCCCAGGATTCAGTCCTGGGGCCAGCGTTGTTCAATATGTTCATTAATGACCTGAAAGATGGCACAGAGTGCACCCTCAGCAAGTCTGCAGATCACACCAAGCTGGAGGGAATATGCTGGAGGGTAGGGCTAGGATTCAGAGTGACCTACAGAAATTGGAGGATTGGGTCAAAAGAAATGTCATGAGGTTCAACAAGGACAAGAGCAAAGTCCTGCACTTAGGGCAGAACAATCCCATGCACCAGTACAGGCTGGAGGCTGACTGGCTGGGCAGCAGCTCTGCAGAAAAGGACCTGCAGGTTACAGTGGACAATAAGCTGAATATGAGCCAGCAGTGTGCCCTTGTTGCCAAGAAGGCTAACGGCATACTGGGCTGCATTGGTAGGAGTGTTGTCAGCAGGTCAAAGGAAGTGATTATTCCCCTCTCTTCAGCACTGGCAAGGCCACATCTGGAGTACTGTGTTCAGTTTTGGGTCCCTCACTACAGAAAGGATGTAGACAAACTGGAGAGCCCAGCGCAGGGCAACAAAAATGATGAGGGGGATGGGGCACATGACTTATAAAGACAGGCTGAGAGAACTGGGCTTATTTAGTCCAGAGAAAGAAGACTGAACCTGGATTTAATAGCAGCACTCAACTACCTGAAATTAAGTTTGAAAGAGGGCGGATCTAAACTGTTCTCAGTGATGGCAGATGACAGAACAAGGAGCAACGGTCTCAAGTTGCAGGACAGGCAATTTAGGTTAGATATTAGGAAGAATTTTCTTGCTAGGAAGATATTAAAACACTGGAACAGGTTACCCAGAGAGGTGTTAGAGTCTCCCATCCTTGAAGATTTTAAGACACAGCTAGACAAAGCTTTGGCTGGAACGATCTAGCTGGGGATGGTCCTGCTTTGAGCAGGGGGCTGAATTAAAAATCAGCAGTTCCCATTCTGTGGTATGGGTACCACCAATGGTATGCAGACAACCTGTCAGTGGTACATGTTAACAGATCTATTATAATTACTTTATATGACAAAAAATTGCTGGTGGTACTTAAGGTTGTATCATTTTAAGATGGTGGTGTGCAATCTGTCAGAGTTTGGGAACTGCTTGCAATAGATGATCTCCTGAGGTCCCTTCCAACCCTAATATTCTATGATTATATGAGTACCTATGAGGAATATTTTCCTCTACCTGACCCAAATTGAACGTTTGTAGATTCCTCTTGGGCGAGAAGGACACCCTACATCCCACAGCCCTCCACTCTCACTACCTACAAGGGAGAGAGAGGGAGGAAGAGCATTAGCTCCTTGACAGACTAACAGGAGCCAACTCACAAGAAGGGAGGCATTCTCCTGAAGCAGAAACCCTCTCGGAGCTCCGGGAAGTTTCTTGCTACAGGAAAAAAGAGCCCACCTGGTGTACACCTTCCATTCAAGCCAGAGGGGGGAAGTGAGAGGTGCATGTGGGGTTGTAGCCCTCCCAGAGCCCCAGGATGGTTCTAGGATAATTCCTCCCCTTCTCATCCCACCAATCAGCTTCAGGAGAATTGTCTGGTGAAACTGGAGTCATACAGGGAGCAAGGGACAGCTGTGCCACAGATGCAAAACTCCCTGAGCATGGGCAGCCTTGTAGCTGCAGGAGATTCCAGGGGATAAGGAATAGGACTTGGGAAACCATGTTCCCAAGCCTACCTCCTCATCTTTGGGCTTTAAATGACACCCCACCACCCAGCTGAGCAACAGAGGGCAGGGATTGTAAAGCCACGGGAACTGGAAACAGGGCCAGGGAAGCCATCCCTGTCCTGGCAAAGAGCCCTGTAGACTTTAAATGCCACATGTGCCACCCAGCTGGGCAACACACTCAACAATTTAGAAGTCATGGAGCTGGGATCCAAGGTTGGGGAAGCTGTCCCCAGCCCCACTTTCCCATGCCTCCGACTTTAAATCACCCTGTGTGCAGCTCATCTGGGGTTGCACATGAGGGAATTTAAAACCAGGGGGGGCTGTCCAGGTAGCAGAGAAGGCAAGCTGTCAAATAATGAGCTCCACCAAGGGCAGTGGTGGCCCAAAGCATAGCCCTCAAGTGTCCTCTCACTGGAAAGCTTGCCTGCACACCTCTCCAGACGTGGGGCTACAGGAA
>NW_005841920.1:2351593-2356907 GCF_000455745.1 Alligator sinensis
ACAGTCCAACTCTCAGCCGAATTTCCTACCAGTAAGAATTTCTCTGAAAAATTTCTCTGAAATTCTTACAAGTAGAAATGAACATCTGTAGGCAGCTTTTGTTATGTTCAATGTCCAATGCTTCAAAGGATGGGTAAAAAAAAATTCCTTCTGACAGACAGCAGTCAAATACCCTGAAGCATCAGATTACCAGACATCTACTACACTACAATAGGACTAACTCTATACCCCACCTTGGGGACTGCAAATACCTGAATCCACGTATCACTCGTGCCAATTGTAGAACCAAGAACTCCTGATACTATCATAACTTCCTTTCCATAAATGTAAAGCAATTCAGATTCTTTGCCCTGCCTATTTCTGAGAAGACCATTTCAAAGTTTAGCCCTCCCACTGGAAGACTCCCAACTATTTCTGTGAACTAATTGTTCATTACCAGACTTAACTGACCTTGCTATAAGACAAAATACCAAAGGAATTTGCTTCTATTACATCTAATATGAGAAAGAGACTTACTACTTTGGATCTTGGTTCTTCCTTGATCTGAACTGAATTAGCTAACATGTGAAGACAATTACTGTAGGGCTAGAGGCAGTATCAAACCAGGTCTCAGTAACAGACAAGGCCACCAACGCTTCATCCATAGCATTTTGAGGCTGTGGGCATCTGCTAATCTTGTTACTTGTTACTTTGGGTAAAGTTGTTGGTAAGAGATTTAGAATAAATATCTAGCTGTTGGTTAATTTATTTGATAATTTCTTTGATGAAACATTCTTGGGAACTAATACATTAGCAGCACTGAAGACACTGGAGGAAGACAGTACACAGAGACCCTTGAAAGAAATAGAATTTTTGGCATGATGCTGGTAGTCTATACTAGTGTTTCTCAACGTTTTAAGTAGCAAGGACCCCCTAACTTCTGAAAATTTTAATAAGTACCCCAACACTCAATTTTCTAGGAGATTTTATATTTACAGACTAATGTGTGTCATATGTTGGAAGAAGGGCGGTGTATATAAGGCAATGATATGACAGATGTCTGATCTGGTGTGGGTAGGGTTGCTACCTTTTACACTAGGGGTGCACAATTCAAGTATGTAAATGGGTTAGAGGTGATGTTGGCCAAAGCTAGGAGGGCTGAACACAGTGCCACGCAAAGCGCAGCACACCAAATTACAGGGGAATTTAATTGTTTAAGTTGCACCAAATGTTTTGCCATAGTTTTGAGAGGAAAAGAAGGTGAGAGAGAGAGAGAGAGTGTTGGGGTACCCGCGTACCCCCTGCCTCTGTCTCACATACCCCCAGGGGTACACATACCACAGGTTGAGAAACTATGGTCTATACCCTCTCAGGTAGAAGTTGCATAGAGCTGACCTTACAATGTTGGAGTTTATACAACAGTAGGCTGTGTAACAAACAGCATAGGCTTGTCAGAGACAGGGAGGCATGGTGCCTGTACATGAATAAAACAATTGGATACTTCAAGAGCTGGAAGCTACACGCCCTCCCTATTTACAAGCAGAGAGAAGTGATGTTATAGAATTACAGAAGAGTAGGGTTGGAAGGGATCTCAAGAGGTCATCAAACCAACCCCCTGCTCAAAGCAGGATCATCCCTATCCAAACCAACCCATACAAGTCCTTTCCTAAACTATGCAATCAACCCTGCTATACAACTAAAAGGCATATTGACCAAAGACATCAGAAGAGCCTAACCTGCCACAAGTAGAACAGGAGAAGGAGGGATGTCAGCATCCTACTGTTGCAAGTGTTATTAAAATACCCTTGAGAGATCCATGGAAGAGGGCCACACTAGTCTGAAAGGCTACCTGCACCACAGAGCTGGTGGATGAAAGGAGGGAATGAAAGAATGGCTGGAACTAAGAGGAAAACCTCAGAGTCAGTAGTAGTGTCAGCAGAGAACAGCACTCAGACCTCCTTCATCTCCCATCTCTCCCTGGTGGACTCGTACTAAAACAGGAAGGGTATTGGTATTGACACCATTCTTACTCATAATATTTTCCCAAATTAGATGGTTACTTTGATCATAAACTTGCTATACATTAGCTAGCTTTTTAGATCTGCTCTTCAGCTGTATGTTAGAATCCAGGTATCTTCTCAGAAGTGACGTCCATTATCTGCAGGAGAAATAGGGTAGGGCGTTGTTATAGGAAAGTGTATTTAGTCTGACTTAAGACTTCCCTTGTAACTGTGCCACCTTTCTGCAGCAGTATATTATTCCATTTTCCCATACCCCCATGCTACATTTGGAATAACTTTCATTTTCCTTTTGTGACAAGTTTCCTCTGTCAAATTCCAACTCAGAAACATAAAAAACCCAAACACTATACACAAGCGTTCTGCCTAGCCTTTCAATGACAAGTAAATTACTGGGGGAGAAATGACCAACATGTAATGCACAGGTCAGACTACAGTTGTCCCTTCATCAGCAATTTGTTAACTATACTTCAACTAGAGACTCCCACAGAAACTTTTTAGCCAGTGATAAATCACATAGGACCAAAAAAGGGTGGGGAAAGTGGCAAATGTGTGAAGGATGGGGAATATCTTTCTAATTTTTTTCTTGCTAATGAAAGACATATCCTTGTTTAGATTACTGCAGCTTTATGAAATTAGATTACTGCATCTTTTTTCAAGCATATGGAGCTCGCAAGACTCCTTTCTGGTGTCTAAATCTTCAGGAACTATCACTACTGGTTATGTTCCAGTTCAAAGGTGCTATAACTATTTGAATTTGTTATCTAAAATTACCTCATCAGCTGGAACTAAGTGCAGCTGGAGCTGGTTGCACCTCAGGAAGCAAAACTTGTCCATCACCTCAGCAAATGGGTCCTTCAATTTAAGTATTATCCAAACACCACTGAAGTCAATGGGAGTCTTTTCATCAACTTCAGTGAACTTTGGATCAGGGCCTGTTCCATCTTAATTATACGGCTACTTTATTTTTTTGTGGTTAACCTTATCCAACTAGAGCCATCTGTAATTAGATTAAAAAGCAATATTAGGTGACTGGATTCTGCAAGACATGCAACCTTGTAGAAAGCCAGTGGGCTTTAGATATTTCTAGATCCCAGTTAGAATGTAAGCACAACCTTATTTTAAGTCTGTGAACCCATACATCTGTTCTTTAATACATGCCACATGACAAGCAGAACTTCCAGCTCTCAGGCATTCATATGCAACTCATTGAGCTTGACAAGGGTCATGAGTTGTAGACGAGAGAAAAATGGGCTTTTTTACATTTTTTCAGCCTCAGATCTTTATGCCAAACTAGGACCAATGTATTCTCTACCTGTCCATCTATATATTAGCAAATTTACAACCCCTAAATCACCAACCCTTTGGCTCCACCAGTGATGATAAATGATGGAGAATATACTGTTCAAGATGCAAGTGTTTTTACCATCATATCACCTAATCACCACTGACTTCAATGAGAAATGAATACTTCAAAGCAAGAGCATTATTACAGCAGAAGTGTATTACTTGGGAGGCCAGATTTAGACACCTGGCCTGCATGATAAAAATCAAAGGATACATAAGTGCTCAGGACTTCCAAAATGAAAATCAGAATGCTTATTTTAACTTCCTAAATACATATCTAAATGCTTTAAAGTACCCAAGCTTCAAACCATGGCCTGGCTTCATAATCAAGTGCATTAAAACTAATCTAAAGACAATGGACCCCCATAGAGAGCTCTGAATCTGCTACTGCCTGCAAGCTCAGATAGCACTGGCTCATTCTTCTAGATCCAAAGGCCCTAAGTTTAGTGCCCACAGATGATCTGAGAAGCAGCTTTGTTACAAGTCAAGGCTAATATGGGAAGTCAGGGATCAGCCCAATGCTTGAACCTTTACTGTTTGGCATACAGGACCAGATCTGATACCTAGAAGACAGTAACAGACTCTTCTATATGGTATAAAGGAACAAACAACAAGCAGCAAAAACTTTAAAGTACCAGACAAATTTTAGTATGGATTTCTGTTTTAAATCCTTGGGTTTGTCATGTGAAGCACGCGTAGATGTTTGCACACGTAACCGTGTTAATATTGAGCCACATCCTTAAAAGGGTGTCACAGCAATCCAGAGTGTCATAGCACCCTGGTTGAGAAGCACTGCTTTTGGGGAAGGGGGTTGTTTTTGTTTTTTTATAACTTCTACAGACGTGCATATGCAGGAAATGATTCTCACTTCTCCACAACTTTCTAGTAATCAATATATCTACCGGCTAAGGTAGGACTGGTCCAGCATGCACCTGAAACTGAAGAAGGCCCCCAAGTGTAGTTTAGTGACCACTCAAACCTGTGTACAAGCCTATCGAAGGCAAAAGAATCTGCAATAGCTTTCTAGCAGGTGTTAGTCCTGCCTAAAGCTACCTGTTGTCAGGCTGTGACCCTGAACCTGGGGCTTTGCCCTACCCAGGACAGCAGCTCACCCCGGTCTGCCACCTCCCCAGGAGAACCCTGGGGCAAACACAGGTAGCTCCATCTCAGCCTAGCTGCATGCCCACTCCCTGCCACCAGAGTGGCTAGTCAAGTCTCTTACCCCTTCCCATATAAACCCCTAACCCAGAAGGGGAAATTTCCAGGCAACAAAGAGCAACCTTGTACCTAGGCTGCTGCACTCTTGAATTGTTCTGCTATGACTCTAATGGATTCTCTGAACACCTGGCCCAGCTAGCCTCTTAACCTCATGTTTTACCTGATCCTCTGAATACCAGGCCTGGCTCTGGCCTGACCTCATGGACACCTGATCTGGCTAGCCCCACTTTACCCCATTCAGCCTGACCCCCTGGACCACCTACTTGGTTTCCCAGATAGATATCCTAGCTTTGGACCTCCTGGCTTCTCCCGACTCTGAGATGACTCCCAGACCTGGCTGCCTACACCCTAGCATGACACTCATTCAGTGATACCTGTGTACCACCACATAGCCAAGCAAACTGTAGCTCTGGCAACAGTAACAAAATACAAGTCTCATATAGACAGTGGACACTCCCAGGACAAGAAAATAGCAACCATCGATCCACCTAGAACATTGTGTATGCACGACAGCCACCCAGACCTTCAATGCATATGCCTGGGCAGGAATTGTCAGAGGAGCGAAGGCTGCCCAGACCTTCCATCCTCCCTTTAGGCCACTGAGACAGAATCCAAAGACTAGACTGAGTCCAGTGTTTGGTGGCTCCATGGCTGTAGTTATATAAGTGTCTGGGAATCGAACCCAGGTCTCCTGTGTAGTTTCATAGTTTCATAGTAGCTAGGGTCAGGAGGGACCTGAACAGATCATCTAG
>NW_005841920.1:2357753-2363832 GCF_000455745.1 Alligator sinensis
ACCCATCCACCACTACTCTCTGGGTGCGCCCCATTAGCCAGTTTTTTACCCATCCAACTGTGTAGGCATCAATGCCACAATCGCTTAATGTATTAATGAGAATGGGGTGAGAGACAGTGTCAAAGGCCTTCTTAAAGTCTAGAAAGACTACGTCCACAGCAACACCATCATCCAAGGATTTAGTTACCTGGTCATAAAAGGCAATCAGGTTGGTCAGGCAGGACCTGCCTTTGATGAACCCATGCTGGTTGCCCCTGAGCATGATCTCTCCTGTTGGCCCCCCACAGATGTTCTCCTTGATGATTTTCTCCAAGATCTTCCCAAGCACTGAGGTGAGGCTTACAGGCCTATAGTTACTTCCTTCCTCCCTTTCTTAAAAATGGGGACCACATTAGCTAGTTTCCAATCCCCCGGCACCTGGCCAGATGAGCACGAATGCTCATACAGCCAGGCCAAGGGCTCCGTGATGACCCCTGCCAGCTCCCTCAACACCAGATGCTACCACTGAAACACCGGGGACTCCAGCCAAAAAAAAACAGACTCTTGGTTAAGAATGGGGCCATTAAGACAAGTGATAAAAACTAACATATTTGCAGCTTTGTATTTTAAATTAACCTGTTCATCAGAAAGAAGAGAAGGTTGTACAAAAGTACTCTAGGAAGTATTTGGAAATGGGATTTTTGTGGATAGGTATGAAGATGAGCCACAACCTCAGCATGCTGCTTGTTACGAATATTACTAAACCAAAATTTAAAATGAGGCAATTTTCAGCACTACTTAGAAGCCACACACAAGTGTTTTACTTAAACTACAAGCTGAAAAGTGTTACAGGAGAATGGGTTGATAAGCCTGCCCTTCATCAATAAATTCAATATACAAGGACTGCAAAAGCTTCTCTAAGTTGCTTATCGCAGAGACAGGGAATTCTCACACAACCAGGAAAGACTTGATCTTACCAACAACAAAGAGGTAATGATTTCTATTGCAAGGAGAAGAAAGATTCAGAAGCAAAAATGTCTGAAGTTCATTTTCTAATCATACCAGATAAGCTCTAATAAAACAAATGGTTGAAAACCAGCATAAAGAAATAACCAGCATCAAAATAAGTGTTCTCTGCTATGAAATTGATTACACTAGCTGTGTTAAAAGTGCTAATATTCTGACATTTGTCAGGTGTGAATTTAGCAGAGAGACTTCCTGTTTCAGTAATCATTACTAAGACATACTATAGTAAAAACTATTTTTAAAGCTAGGAATGAATCCACTGGAAGCAATGGTATTGATTGGATGTGCTATGTCGGAAGCCATAGTGAACACCAGGAACTATTTTTGTACAATGAGGTTGGCTGGCTGTGACAAGGAAAAGCACTGATCCATTTAAGTTGCCTGGAGAAGTTTGAGTGTTTTTAATAAAGGGTTTGATATGGGCAAATAGTGGCCAGCAAAAAAGGTGGTGGTTGACAGTAATCTATTAAACTAAAAAGTTTGAAACCACTGGACTAAATGACCTTCTGGCCTTAAACCTCTATGGCTCGTACTCTGAAGCATGGAGACACTAAAGCATTCCTTAAAAATAAATCAATGAGAAATCACCATAATTTCCCTAACGTGCATTTCCCCCTAATTTTTTATGAAATTTTCCAGCCTGAGGGAAACACCAACTATAGAGAATAATATCAACTGCCACACTTCAAATTTACCAATAGTTATAAGCAACTAAAATAGGGTTTATAACAGGGAGCGTCTGGCACTGTTAATAAACAGTGTTACCAATCCTACATATAGTAAACATAACAATGTGACCCAATGCAGAAAAACAGATCTTGTAGGTGTTGACTTCCCAAACAACATGCTGCAGATGAAACGAAAATACCTTAACTCACGTCAATTTCACACCTACCACTCAGCAACTAGTGGACAGCCATGAAATGGATAACAGTGATATAAGGACATATTAAAAGATAAAGAATATCCCCCCCGCCGCCACCATACACAAATGAATGTTATAAAAAATACCCCCCCCGCCGCCACCATACACAAATGAATGTCACTATAAAAAAAAAAAAAAAAAAATCAGTGGTGTATCTACATCTTAACATAAATGGGAATAACATGCTTAGAGAAGGGTAAAAAAAAAAAGGACAGAGTTGAAATAAAATTAGCTTGTCTTAGTTTAGTTATAAATAAAAATAGGAAACTACACAGATTTATAACAGAGAATGTTACATAGAATGTTTGCTGCTATTTATTCTAAATCAGTGATTCCCAAATTTTGGGGGAAAACAGACCCCTGTCAACCTTCAAAATGTCATGGACCATCACATACCCTTAAACTTTCAGATGAAGCATAGGAAGAAAAGCAAACCATGGGCTGCTTGCCACAGTGATACACAAACTGCAGTTTGGAAACCACTACCCTACATTAGGTAAGTCATCCAGCCTGTGGGCTCTCTCTCTGGCCAGACAATGCAACTCTGGATCTGGATCTCACTGTTGTTCCCAGAGGCATTCTGCCACTGCAGCCAGAAGCCAAGGACCTAGTGCTACTCCTTCCCCTACCGCCACAAAATATCCAGGTTTTTATTTGCCACTCAGCTTGCAAAGTCATGACAGAGGAAAAAGTGGCAGCAGCACTGATACCCCCGCATGCTGGCCTTGCCGACACTACACTTGTGGCAGCCACAGCAATAAGTCCCAAAGGCAATACCAGCTCACCAACTCATTTGAAGTTGACACCCTTGCTCTACATCAGGGATGTCAAACTCATCAGAGCCAGCCTGATCTAACATATAGGGCTGATGGGGTACACACTGCATGCTGTAGTCTGAGACCTACAGCAGTATCATGGGCTGTGTATTTGATGTCCCTGCTCTACATAACACAAAACAGTGACAGGCCAAGCAGTTAAGTTAAAGGTAAATGTGAAACTCACACAGGAATTACTTTGTTCTTTTTTTAAAAATACTCACACAATTCTCATAAATCACTTATGAGACTCACTGCTACAAGACAGTGAAATAAACCTCTTAGTAGGATTGCAGAGTAATTAAATACTTATATAATTAAATTAGAGTAATAGTTATACTACCTAGAGTACCAGGGTGGAATTTTTAAAATTGGTCTGAGTGGTTTAGGAACCCAGGCTCCATTGAAAGTCAAAGAACACAGAAGCAGTAACTTGGGAGGACCCTTCTAATACTGTCCTCTACATCTGCAGGCAATCATTTGTCCAATGGAAGCCCAAGAATGTCTTTTCCAACCTCTCTTACATACCACAAGTACAAAGTATTATAGTGGGAAAAAGCAAAGACAAACCTACAAAATGCCACAGGTAAAAAAAACCAAAACAAAAGAGGAGACAAAGGCCAAATAAGTCAAACAGGAGTTTAGCTCCTAATCGCGCACGGCTTTTTTTTTTTTTTTTTTAATATCACTACTTATGTAAGGAAAAGCATCATCTTGTTTCAGGATACAAGTCAACCAGTATTTTACTGAAAGTGGAAATAAACAACTCTTAAAAGGAAGATTATCATAACATTCTCTAATAAGGAAGTGGGTCATATGTGCCCACTTCCAAAACATCTAATAACAGCAACAGCAGGAGCCAGGCCCAGTTGCTATACTGGCACAGTGGGCGTAGGTCCACCAGGAAACTACAAGCCTCCTTCAGTTGTTAGAGGACGGCCACTATGTAATCACTAAATGCCTAGGACAAAGGACAAAAATCAGGGAGAGGAGTGAGTGTCAAATGTTCTAAGGGGGATATTGAGCAGAGAAAACCTATTAGCACCCACTGTGCCTGGAACATATATAAGGAGCTTAAGGACACCACCCAGTGAAACTCTGCCTGGAGACATGCATGGATGAATGAAAGAAAAACAAGTCCCAGAGTCACCTGGGTCCCCTCCAGACCGCACCTCCTTCCTGGCAGGATAGATGGATAGCTTGGCCAGGACCAGAAGGAGGTTGATCAGAAGGTCCTGAGGCTTTGTGGGGTTATGTACAAAAAATAAGAAACACAGGGAAAAGTGTGGGCAGAATCTTAATAATAAGCTCTTGGGGAAGCAGCAGAGGGGCTGCAGCCTTGTTCACCTGAGGCAGGCATGTGCCAGGGTATCCCTCTGACTACAGAAGAGGCAGGTGTTGCAGAAGAGCCTGTGAAGCATACCAGATAATACCCATGCCAATGGCTCTGTGCAGGAGCCACTGACTTAGATCCCTGGAGGCTCATGACATTAAGGTGGAATACACACTGGTCCACCAGGGATTCTAGCCTTCAGCAAAAGTGTCCTGCCATTTGGCTTGTGGGAGGAACATGAGGGTGGGATGGTGAATGATACAGAGCATGAGTGTGTAGAGCTGGTGACAATGGACTGTTCAGAAGCAGACTGGTTTGATGTCCCCCAGCCTACCAAGGTGGTGCAGTGGTACTGAACTTGATGGATTGGTAATCATATTCAGCATGACAGCTGCCATCTCTGCTCTTTGGGAAAAGCCTTAGAATAGAGAGGAGTTATTTATGGAGTGGCAAAGTAGGATCTTATCCTTTTCCACAGCTCTTCTCCACCACAAAATATAGGGTCCTGGTCTTTTCATGAGTCATCTTGCTGAAATTTGTAAGCACCTTGCTGGCAAGTTCTTCTGATCTTCTGTGTCTGCATTCAATATAATTTTTCAATATCTGCTAAGAATGTTCTCGCAATTCTATCAAGCCTTCAGTAATATGGCATTTATACATGGGTCCTTTTACCAACTCCATCACTAGTATCTAGTTGTGCTGTAAGTAACGTTATTATCCGTTATTCATTCTCTAACTCATAGGGGAAGTTTTAGATGCAATATAGTATATTACTGCTATATTAACTATTTATAAAAAATAGTGTTTTTATATTACTGTTGTATTTTCTAAAACAATGTCATGAAAAAAAATTCAGAAGCAGGTTGAACAGACATATATTTGGCTGGGATGGTTTAATTAGAGCCAATCCTGTCTTGAGCAGAGGACTAGACTAGATGACCTCATGATGTCTCTCACATCCCTACTTGCCTATAATCCTCAAGTCAGGAATGATCACATTCCTCAACGAAATTTTTGTGCTTTTATAAGCACTTTGCATCCAGAGATTCCAAATACTTTCCAGACCACAAAGTGAATCCCCTCCAAAGTTAAGATGTGGAACCTGAAACAGGACAAAGATTTCCTCCACGTGAAACAGTACATAGACCCAGAACGCTCGACTCCACTGTCAGCTCTCTATTTACAGCTGCGTTATGTATTTTAATGACCAGCACTGGGCCACAAAGGCCACATGTGTATGCATGCTCCTTTGTATGCTAACTCTGAAATATATGGACCACCATCATAATGTGAATACCATCTACAAAGGACCCTGGGTCTCAACTGCTATGCCTGCCATCCCAGGCATTGTTCTTCTTACCAGTGAGATCCAGTGTTCTGTCTATGAAGATGACAGAAGCTCTGCCTTGGGCTGTTTTCCTCCGGTTCTTGGCCAGGGCATAATTTGCCAAATCCCCTGCAATGACCTTGCTCAGTGTGCCAATGGCAAAGCTCTCCTCTCTCACGTCCAGGAACTCAAACAAGGCATTGAGGCCCGACACCAGCATCCGGATCTGAAGCTGCAGCTCAGTGGGAAGCAAGGCAAAGTCGAGGTCACTCAAGTTGCTGAGTTTTCTCTTCTCGGGCCTGGAGGAATTGAGGCGAGGCAGGTCCTCAGGCATCAGGGGGAAGAGGGAGGAAAAGGCGGGCATCACAAAGAGGTGCGCAGAGACAGGCACCAGGAGCAGAGGCACGTGCAGCACCTCAGCCGTGTAGCCCAGGTTGCCCATCCACTGGCACATCTTCTCCTCAAACAGTTCGAAAGCAGCAGCCGCACCGCCCGCGTCGTGCTCGGCGCCACCGCGCTGGGCCAGCAGGTGGGCGGCAGGGCTAGCAGCGGTGAACACCACGCAGTACTGGAAGCTGCTGAGACTCAGCACATCGTGGATGGTGTCGGCCGTGCGGCCGCGCAGGAGCCCGCTCACCACGAACAGCGCCTTGGGCTGCCCCGGCCCGCCCGCC
>NW_005841920.1:2363895-2368475 GCF_000455745.1 Alligator sinensis
GACGCTCTCTCGCCCGCCCAGCCATGACAGGCCGGGCGCGGGGCGCGCAGCCGCACGCACCGAGGCAACCCCCCAACCGGACGCTGACAGCAACAACACTGCACACGTGCTGCAAGGCCGGCTGGGTGGCGCGGGAATATGACGCAGTGAACACTCTGCCGACTCCGATTGGCTGCGTGGAGGCGTGACGTAAGGAACTGTTCCAAGCGTTTCAGCAGCGCTGGGGGAGGGGGTGTAGCAGGTGTGCTGCGCATGCGCGGGCCACCTGCCTCAGAAGCACCGCCTACGGAAGTGACTTACAGTCACAAGTCCCAGGTGCCGCCGCGTGGTTGCTGCTGCTTCTGGCCGGGTTCGGACCACGGGGCTTTCCGGCTGCGTGGAGGCGTGACGTAAGGAACTGTTCCAAGCGTTTCAGCAGCGCTGGGGGAGGGGGTGTAGCAGGTGTGCTGCGCATGCGCGGGCCACCTGCCTCAGAAGCACCGCCTACGGAAGTGACTTACAGTCACAAGTCCCAGGTGCCGCCGCGTGGTTGCTGCTGCTTCTGGCCGGGTTCGGACCACGGGGCTTTCCACTACGATCGTGAGGCGCGCTGGGTGTTGTCGTCACGTCTCGTGGAGTCTCGGGGATCCATTCGCTCTCGCGAGTTGTGGCACAGAGGCGGCGAGGGAGCGGCTGGGCACGGTGCCGGCCCCGGACGCTGCTGTTCTACGGGGTGGGGGAGCCGCACGCCTGGGGGGCGCTCCTTGCTAGGGACGCGGAAGCTTTTTAGTCCCATCCTAGCCTGAATTAGCACCTTCAAGTGGTTTTAAACACTGGTTTTGCCGCTCAAAGGGATGCCACGTCAGGGCAAGATTTTCCCTGATGTGCACGGTACCCAGCGCTTGTTCCATTCAGGAGCGGCCACTTTCCACGGGTACCCCCAAGTTGCAGTTCTCCAGTATCCCAGGATCTATCACGTCCCCACCATCGAGTAGGGATAGAAGCCTGTCCTGGCTCACCAGACCCCACGTGGCAACTCACAGCTACAGCTAGTCCTGCCCCTGCTTGCCAGGCTCCTCTTGACATGTCACAGCTGTGCAAGCTTGTGGGTTAAGATCAAGTGTAGTTCTGACCACCTTGAATAGCGTGTAGAAGAGGGTGGAGACCTATCCAATGCACTGCTAACAGGACTTCCTTCAAGAGTCTACTATAGCCTCCCAATGGGAGGCTCTCAGCTATATGCCTATTTTCTGTAAATGGGAGATTTCTCCCAAGCTTGTTCCTTTGCCCTTTGGACTAAGGGCAAGCAGGACTCAGGGGCATCCCAGGTCCAAGATATCCAGGCTTGGGCCCTAATGCATAGGATGCTTGCCATGGATTTGGGAGTATCTGAAGCCCCAGGCTGAAGAGTGGGAACGAGGTTACTTGCCAGTGGTAGTACTATGCAGACTTCAACAATTGAGTTCTTCTCAGGCAACAGAATTCAGAACTGATTTGTTGATATGCTGCCTGTGGAGCTACTGGATTCAGAACTGATTTGGCTAATTTGGCCCGAGACACACAACAGCAACAACACCAACACCACCACCACCACCACCTCTGGGGGACAGCCAGAGGTTTCTAGACTAATGGTACGACTGCTCCAGACTCCACGGTAGCACTAACACCAATCAACATGTATGTGGTTCACAGGGTAAAGTGTAAAAAAATCTGTTTCTTTTTGTTTTAAGGATGGGAATGATACATCTATAGTAGCTGAGTTCCCAGCTATAAAGAACACCTCTTGCAAAGTTCAGGCTCTGCAAAATGGCTTATTCCACGGGTGACTGGTGCCACCTTAGTCAGGGGGGCACATGCCTCCTCAGTGACCAGTAGGCAACCAGGAGGGTGGGGAGGGGGTCCTCACTGCAGCAAAACTTACCAACCAGTGAGTGGCTGCACTGGTCCCGAAAGCAGCCATGGCCAGCGCTTGCAGGCGGGGCATTGGTGCTCCCACCTGCCCCCTGCCCATCACCTAAGCAGGGAGCGTGGCCGGTCAGGAGGCGCACCAGCACTCGGGGGGTGCACGAGCACCCCCCACACATTGCCACTGGCTTATTCTCATGCAGTAGTTAGGAGTTTGCAAAAATAATGTTACTCGGGCTGCTTTTTTTGCCATCAGTTCTAGAGTTGCTTATTGGCTTCAAATCATTTGTTCCAGACCAGGAATCAAGTTGAATGCATTTATAGAAATCTGAAAAAGTGTTTAAACAGTGAGATGGCAAAATCTGCAGTTGACTAAAAATTATTTGGCTTAGTTGTAAGCAAAGTTTCTACAAAAGCCTGAAATAAATTAAGTCTGAGGTTGCTGACACAGTCTGTGGAGCTGGAGCACTTTACTTGTTCCCAGCACAGAGGCCAAGCAGCTGAGAGCTGTACTCGCACCATTTTCCCTAGTTCCCCCAGTCCCCAGCTGTGGCATGGCATGGGTTCCACTCCCAGCCAATGGGGAGCCATGCCAAGACCAGGCAACTTCCAGCTGTGCCTCCAGTGCAGTGGGGGAGCGGGTGTTGGGAGAAGTGGTGGCAGTATGGGCACAGCTCCCAGCTGCTTGGCCCTAGTACAGGGAAAAGCCCCGCACCTTTGACACACTGCCAAAGCCACCTAAACTACATTGGACTGAAACTGGGTTGTTCCAGCTTGTGGCTTGTAAAACATTACTAGTTCCTGCCCTACACCAGTGTCAGTGCCCAAAAGCTTGCTTAATAAATATTCTCCAACTATTTGGGTTGGTCTAATAAAAGATATCAAATTCACCCAAGGAACCTTGTCTGCCTATGTCCTTAGACCAGCACGGCTACAACCTAAACCCCTGCAACATGGAAGATATCAAATCCAGGACACACTTCAGAAAAAAATTGTAGTAAAAATATAGTTTTGTTACATTGGTGCCTGTCTTCCATTCTAGGGAAGCTACTTGCTATAGGCAAGCAAGCTTTCCAGTTGCCTGGTGAGGAAATAGTGTAATAGCACCCACTGCAAGCAAGCTTCTTAGGGATAGCTACTTGCCTACCTTTCCTGGATGCTGGTGCAACTTACATGTGTGCACAAAAACAATGTACATCACCCTGATGAAACTGCATTGCATGTCCAACTTACAGGCTTACTGTAAAATTAAAATCTTATTTTTTTAATTTGTATATTTCTAGTTTCATATCCCCAGTTTACCTTTGAATTCCCTCAGGATTTGTAAGGTTACCATAACTAAAACATACTTAAGCTGATGTGTTTTTCACCTGTCCCTGTTTGAAAGTCCACACAGACCAAAAAAATAAAAACACCTAACTGACTGACTACACAGGGGAAACAGTGATTGAATGTGTGCACTAAATGCCCAATTCTAAGGCACACTGCACAAGTGAATTTCTCTCACCTGAAGCACTGATAGTCAAAGTATGGTCAAATGTACCAAGTAAAAACAGGGTGGAGGGGAAAAAAAATCCCCTGACCCTCAGTTTAAAGTACTTAAAATGTGTATGTTCTTATTGTATGGGAAATCACAGCCTCAGTATTTTGAAGCACAAAATCACCTTTCCTCATTTTGACTGCATACTAAAATGGAATTACTACTTGCTGTGAAAATGATCTAGTTCCAGTGCGTGGTTAGCTCATTAACAAAAATGTACAATCTAGACTCACTGCAGGATTTTTTGTCAGACAAGGCAAAATGTATTCAAGACTACAGATGTGCCAACTATGAAGCTTTAAAATGAGGTTGATTCTGCAGGTGATTCATAGAACGAGCTCCCACACTGCAGTGAGCTTGATGGGTGACAGCTTCCATTTCAGTGTTTGCTGGGGTTCCAGATGGCAAAAACCTCCACTGCCATTTTGCTTGTACTTACAAGCAAAGCAAACTTTTTCTATAGTTGCCGACCCTTACAACTTTATAGTGCAGCATTTTGCAACCCAAAAGTGGGTCGTGAGAATGTATGAAAGGGATGTGAACGACCTTTAAAAATGGATTCTCCCTTAAAGGAGAAAACCATGGGAAACCGCAGCTTTTCCCTTGCAGGCTGGCAGAGCTTGGGGCTGCCCCACACAACGGGGGGCTGATGCCTAGGAGTGGGGGGCACTAGGCCAGGACTGGCCATTGATGTTTACAAACAAGTCCTGGTACAAAAGCAGTTGAAACTCCTGTTATAGTGCCACTCAAGATGGCCACTGCTTTCCTACCCTACTTAGACATGAAAGGAAGGACTTCCACCAACAAAAACAGCTGCTAACTCCTCAATGCTTTTCCAAAGAACAGAGGCTGGAGGATAACCCCACTCCTGGTTCGGAGAGCGGAGAAGAAACTGGGCAGGGGGATGTGGGGAGCAGGAGGGACAAGGGCGGGGGGGCAGCAAAGGAGAAGGTGCGGTTGTTGAAAAGGAAATGAACGCGGAGCAAGGGGGAAGGGCCTGGGGGCAGCGCTCCCCAGCCCAGCGCTGGAGGCAGCCGGGCTCTAGCTTCCCTTCCTGGTGCCCGCCCGCCCGTTACTGGCGGCTTCAGCCCCGTGTGAGCTGGGCCCGGGGCGCCCGCAGGCTCTCTCCCGCCTTGAACCGGGGCGGGGGCTCCCA
>NW_005841920.1:2369025-2379576 GCF_000455745.1 Alligator sinensis
GGTCGGGGTCGCTCCCTTCTTCTTCCTCGCCCCGCAGCAGCTGGGACACCCCGCCCCCACCCCTCACGGGGCACCACGACCCTCGCGGTCCTGCGGGCCTTCCCTGTGCGCTGTTTAGGCTGTGCGAAATGGCTCCTTTTTCCTAGGCCACGGATGCTAGTTGCAAGTCAGCAGCTGCCCTAATTGTGCGCCCGCCCCCGTGTAAACACAGGTGCTGGGGCTGGCCAGGGAGGGATCCCGGTGTCTCTCTCCCACTCCTGACTTCTCTCCAAAGCCTGTCCTTAGGCCCTCGGGCCGTGGGACTGGAACCCAAACACCCTGCTGTTGCTTTTTTCACACAGTTTGAATAAGAAGAAATGGTATAAAGAGGGTTGGACGTGGTTTAAAACCTGTCGAGCGCTGGGTCACTCGCCTGCGCTTGTGAGTGCTTTGTGGCTACAAGCCCCTGTACTGCTGGGGTCTGTCCCTGTGGAGCTCTGTTGGCTTCCAGAGGGCTCTGTGCGGGCGCAGACAGCCACAGCCATCTACCCAGACAGCCACATCCAGATGTGTTACTTAATGGTGCACCAAAGGGGGACAAAGGAGGTATCAGTACCTACTGAGCACTGGGGTTGGGGTACAGCCTCTGAATTAGAGCTTCCTAGATCTTAAATGCTGGAGGCTACAAGTGAGGAAGAGTGGAAAAAAGCCCTGGTCATACATAGTTCACTCGCCCTTTTGGCATCCACTCCCTGCCCCTGGGTGACACAGGATACCTATGGTCTGCCGCAGTAAATGGCAGTTCTTATGTTTTTATGAGATTGCTTAGTGCACAGTCATTTGATACAGACCCTTGTTTTCAACCCCATAGTTTCTTGCATGTTGTATTTTTTCAGACATAGATCTTACATATTGTATATATTTTTTTTCTTTTGGTAGATGAAAACGAAGTGGAGAGACCAGAAGAGGAAAAGGCCAGGTGAGTGTGAGAACTGTGAACATGGAAACGTAGATGTACAAAAATGATGTTTGTTTCAAATTCACGCTTAGTTCTTGTGAAATTTCAGCCACTTGAATGTCTAACACTGGTGCATTAGAACTTTTCCTTTGCATAATTTATGCAATCTGCTGACCCTTTTAATTAAACGGTTTTACTGAAAAAAATTGAGACACATGACTGGGCGTTACTGTGAAAGTTCATTTTTACTTGTTAACTGCAGAGATAACACTGTGGAATGGATCAACATATAGAATCATGGGTCTGAAAAGGACATCAGGGTTTATCTGGTCCAGTTCCCTGCACAAATGCAGCAGGTGCTGTGTCTAAACATTCCCAGAAAAATGCTTATTCAGCCTCTTCTTGAAAACTTCCAGTGAAGGAGATTCCAGTTTTCTTGGCGACTTGTTTCATTGCCCATTGTTCTTATAGTTAAGAATCTTTTTCAAAGGTTTAATTTGCCATACTGGAGTTTAAAACCCATTTCTACATTATTGATATTACTTTATTGTTTAGGAGTCCCAGTCATGGGTTAGGACCCTACAATGCCTGGCACTGTAAAAGCATAGAATACAAAGACAGTCTTGCTCCAAGCAGCTTACACCCAGAGCAGTAGGAAAGATAGAGGAAGGTGGGGAAGCACTAGAAAACAGTTAAACAAGGTCAATCATTTTGTTAAGCTGTAGAAATAGTTTATCTTCAGCATGCCATTACCAGCTCATTTGGTAAACATTACAGTAAAGGAGAGTTATAAGATCGGATATGAAGGGCAATGAGATGGTTTTTTGGTTGTGCCCCTGCAAGGCACAAGGAGCATCATGGCAAAAAGTATGAAGGTGCTTGCTTGAAAATCTTAAGAAGTATGTGCCAGAGGTTGACATCATGGACTCATTGGAGATGGGAGTTAGCCTTTCAGTGTTGAATGAGAAATGATAGAGAGGATAGGGTTAGGCTGTAAAGATGAGCCAACATTTTTGAAGAGTTGATGAAAGGGGAGCCAGTAGAGAGAGGTGACCTGATCAAGAGAATGAATTGGGACAGGGGTGTAAAACTCATCTGGTTTTGCTTGCTAGATCAGTGGTTCATGAGTCAGATGAATGGTGTAGGGCAAACCCTGCAAATCAGATCCTGCCATGCTCCTGCGTTCCCTCCCCACGCACATTCTGCATCAGCGTGTGCGGCACCTGCTCTGGCCAGTCTGGGACCACTGCACATTGTGCCCATGTGGAGCTTGTTTAGGATGCACACCAAATGTGGTACCTGCTCCAGTCAATCTGAGACCCACACTGCACCTGGTGCCTTCCCCAGAGCACAGCACAGTTCCTGGATTGGCTACAGCAGGCATCATGTGCAGAACATGTCCTGCATGCAGGGTCAGTCTAGTGCATGCAGCATGTCAGTCAGCACCAGAGCCAGGTCACTACTGGGGCTAAATCTGACCCATACTCACTCCTGAACTACGAAAATTATCAGCATGTTAAATTTGGATATTACTGGGACTAGAGATTATATTTGTTTTACCCGAAGAGAAGACTAAGTATAATCAAGATGTGGGAGGATGAGAGCCTTGAAAAGAATTTTAGCTGCATGGAAAAATAGTGAAGGTGCTATCATAGAGCTATTGTGCAGAAAGAAGCTGCAAGACTTGGGTCCCTGGCATATGTTCATTTAAACATGTGCTGAGACCTGAAAAATTTTGTCCTGGATCCCCCAAACCATGTGTCCTGTCATGCCAGATGTTCAAGATCTGCCATGGAAGGACACATGATTTTTGGGATCTGGGATAAAATTATTCTGATCCTATTGTGCACCCAGGGCCTTTAAGGCCATTCAGCACTGCCTGACATTAGACTTCTCTGGGCTGCATGGCCAACTTTAAATGTCCCAGCATTCAGAAGCCAATGGGTACCCCCATGCTTGCAAATTTAAAGCCAGTTGTGAAGTTTGACATAGGGCTGCATGGTGCAGCTTTAAATGTCCTGTGTCTAAGGAATGGGATAACTGCATGCTATTAAGTTTAAAGTCCTACCATGCAGCCCAGGATTGGGATGCACTGTGCAGCCTTACCATGCCACAAATTCATGTGAAGTACGATATAAACCAGGCCCGGGATGTTCAGTGTTAAATGTGGAACATCTTTGTGGGAAGTAGGCTGCTTTACGGCATTAAATTGTTTGAACATGTGGTTTGTTATGGTATCACTTGATTAACACCTTAATTGTGCAATAAGTGCAGCGTCTGTTTGGGGCCTTAAACATTGCATGGATGTGGGGGTGCAGTGATAGGGTTTCTATTTGAAGATGTGTCTGAGGTTGCAACTCAAAGTAACAGACGTTGTGGTGATGCTATCCACACTGATAGAAAATGAAGGTCAAAGGAAACAGTTGCGTTACTTTGGGCACCTAGTGCTGCAAAAGGAAGGAGAATGCCACACAGTGGATCATTGTAGGAGGCGTATCTACTGAAAATTTGCTAAGAAGGAGCAGCATTTCAGTAGAGAAGCTATAGTGAAGTGCATGAACGGTGTGTGCCCCCAGCGGCTGGTGGGGCATGGCTGTGCCGGCCGCAGCAGCGGGGGCCCAGCAGCAATGAGCGGGGAGCTCTTGCAGACGCCGCTGGCACTGTTGGTGGGGGGAGGGGGGTAGCGAGTGCCAACCATGGGTCAATGACCGCCGGCAGCGGCAGCCAGGGACTGCCGGCGGTGGTGTGGTGACAAGTGACTGCCCGCAGGCGCTGCCAACAGTGTCGGTGGCAGCTTTTTGCAGGGAGTGCACTGCCACGCACAGGGGGTGCACGTACACATTGCCTCTGGTGAAGTGAACTCAGTTTTCCATGTGTGCAGCTGCATTTTCAGTGCAGGTAAATACATGTGCAGTGAGCAAATAAAAGGCATGAGAATGATAAATGCGGTATTAAAAAGTAGTTTAAAAATTAGCCTACAGCTATTCATTTTTATCAGTTTTTGTTTGGTGTTTTTTCTTCATTTGATATTGATTAGCTTGTTCCTAAAGTAAGATTTGACATCTTGTAAAGGTAACTTTCACATTTTAGACCCTCAGTATAATTATCTAGTTTATTAATCTCGCTGCTGTTGATTTTTACTTCCACATACCATCCAGACAAGGAAAACTCTGTCCTTGCCTTTGCAACCTGAGGGCTTTTGTACACATGCTCTGGATTGGGCGCTTTTAATTGGAGCGGCTCAAGAGCCGCTCTAATGAAGTGCCCAGAGTGTCTCGTGTATCAGAGTCCTCATGATTAAAAATGGTGGTGGGAGCGCTTTAGTTAAATCACCCCCACTGCCATTTTTAAGCACAGGGCTGCTGATACATGAGACTCTGGAACCTGTTGGAACACGGGAATTACCATGTTCCAGCAGACTCGATTAATCAAGTAATTGCAGCACGTCGGAGCAGTCTTGCTACTCGTGTATAGGTGCCTAGAAGCCCCAGTCCTGCTCCCATTGGTAGAAAAGCTCTGTTTGACTTCAGTAGGAGCAGGATGCAAACATGATGCTACTTGTAAATCCTCAGTCAGCATCTAGTTAACAGAGTTTGTATCACCTTAGAATACTGTTCAGTTGATATTAGGTAATCACATAGAAATCCCTTAATTGGCAGGTATAGAAAAAACAGCTAAGTGTTTGGTTATGTTTCAAAATGCTGATCATGAATGCTCTTTCACTATTAATGTAAAGACATACATGAGTAACTAGTTTACATTTTCTATTTTAAGTGCTCCAACTCCTTCTGGAAAAGAAGAGGAGACTGCTGAAAACGGTGTAGTGAAAACGGTAATTTTAAATACATATTACTAACAAATTATTGGGCAATCTGTTTTGCTTCACTTGGGATAACAATAACTTAATTGATGAAAAGCTTTAGTTTAGTGACTGATTTTTACACTTTTGTTTACTATATTGTCAATAGCTTACTATTTTTCATCTGTTTACTAATTTTACTTTTGGTTTCATCCAATAAGAATCAGAACCTGCTCTTACCATATTTCTTGCATTATTGGACACTTTCTTCTTTAGCCGCTGCTTTTTTGGGAAAAGGCATATGTTGAAGGCTAGAAACATAGTAATTTAGGAACTGCAGAACTTAAAAGCCTGACTTCTACAATATATGCATGTAGGGCACCTAATCGTATCAGAATTGCCTGGATTGCCAAATTACTTTCTATAATCTTTCCCAGAACACTCTTAATAATACTAAAAGCATGACTGTGTATTTTTATGAAAGTTCCACAGATTCATTTTTGGAGAGACTTTATCTTTTAAAATGGGTCTTAACGATACCTAATTAGTGTTTAAAAATGTTCTGTGATTGTAAGGTGAAAAATATAATGTAAGCACTAAAAGCTTTGTGGCTGTTTCTCACTGTAAGTAGGTGGTATTCTTAATATTTTTTTGGATACAGAGAAGTAACTAGCTACTATTTTAAATTGGAGCATTAATGCTGACATTCAGTATTTAATTTCTGATGCTTTCTGCCTCCCGCCCTTCCAGTCCATCTTCAAGCAATTAGGCATTTTACATCTGTATCTTTTTTACAGAAGACAGTATAAACATGTCATTTTACATTTAAGAAAATAAGGTGCAAAATAGAAGAATAAGAATTTTCTACATAAAGTTCCCGCAGCAACCCCAAAAGTGTGCATAATGTTATAACTACTAGACTAACAGAAATAGAAAAGGCTAACTTATTTATGGACTGTTGATAATACTCAATCCATTAAGTTATTCAACATGTAATATTCATGTGGCAAAAGACAGAAAATTTTACTTTATTTAATAAAATGTTAGGCTTGCTGAAAAATGTATCTAAATGTTGTTTGGACCAGTCTTTTATTTATTTATATGTGTATATAGTATATAATTTCTGCATGCACGTGTGTGTATATGTATGTATATATGTATATGTATGTATATATCACTCTGTTTAATTTGTCATGGATATATAATTAAAATGCTGAGAACATGGTCTTGCTTACCTTTGTTCTTCCCATAATAAGGAGGTGATAGTAGAGATGAAGTATTATGAAATGAGTAGAGGGGAAAAGATCTTGAGTAGTCGAAACCAATTTTTTTCTCTTTTCCTCTCATGAAATTTTACAAAACCAGTTGATATTCACGATGCCTACCTTGGATTGACCCTGTACATCCAAATGTTAGCAAGCATTGCTGTCTCAGTAGCTGAGCTTGCCTTTTTATTTAGGGCCCTTTGATGTAAAGGGATACATGCCATCTTGAAGCAAACAAGTGTTACATTAATTTAATCTGTATTTGTTTTTTCATCAGAGATATTGACATTAATATCTGGGTCAAAGGTAAATATCTTAGCAAATATTTAATTGCACCTGTTCTTTAAGCAACATCTATTCTTATTGCAGAAGGTAACAGTGGCTGAGGATGACAGTGATAGTGACAGCGATGATGATGAGGATGATGTTCAGGTTACCATAGGAGATATTAAAACAGGAGCTCCCCAATATAGGTAAGTTATTTTTGGATGTTGAGGGAAACATTTAAGGTCTCAGAATATTAATTTACACCTTATAGGAAGTATGTAATTTGAAATAAGCAACTTTTAATTTATTCTTAGTGTGCTTCTATTTAGCTGTTTAGCCGTTCCACCTAGTTACATTTTAAATGTGAATGATTTATCAAATTGATCTGAAAATAGATGCAGGAAAGAACCATCACTGGATTACATTTTCAGTTTCAGTTTTTGAACAGACAGTTGCGCTGTAGCAACATGTGGAAGCTAAGAGTTTTAATTTAAATGAAAATGTTATAATTTTTATAATTGAATTACAAAGTGTTTTTAGATTCGTGTTTATATTATGATGACACTTCCTTTCGAGACTGTAAAGCATTAGGTGCAAAGAAGATTTGTCATGTTTTTCTTTCCTCAGCCTGGTTTCCATTGGACAAGTTTCATAGTAAAAAGTTAATAGTTGGCATTCTTATAGACATTCTCAGAGAGATCTAATGAACTGATCAAATTAACTGTCTGTGGGCATAGTCCCTCGAGGTCAGGGTTCAAGCATGTTATTGTGCTGTGAAAAAGAGTTTGTATTATTGCTCTTTGTCCTGTATTTTTTCTTCAACTCAGAAACAGGACTTAATCTTCATTTTCTGTTAACAGCAACTTTCAAGTTCATTTAAAATTATGGAGTATTACTTTCCAAGTGAGTTATGTGTTTGTGGAAAGCATTCTGAAGCAAAAGGTCCACTATAGGGTTGCATTCAGCAATCTGAATGCATTTATGCTCAGAAAGAATAGACCTAGAAGGATTTAATGTCATATTGCTGCTTGGCATAACAAGCCTGGGATATGTACATTATTATAGTCTTAACTACAGATCTGTTACATACTGGGTGTGTCTACATGTGTGCTTTACTGTAGAGTTGACTGAAATCAGTGTTTCTCAACCTGTGGGTTGCAACCCAAAAGTGGGTTGCAAGAATATTTCAAAGGGTCGTGAGCAAGTGTCAGAAAAATGCATGAAAGCACAGGTTTCCCCTTGCAGGCTGGCAGTGTTCCAGCCTGCAAGGGGCTGCTTGGGGCATGGCCAGTATGCAGCCAGGCAGGGTCATCGGAGGAACCCCAGCAGTTGGATGCAGGTAAGTGTGTGTTGAGCAGGGGTTGGAAGGCCAGGGCTTAGGGACTGTTGAGGCGAGGAGTGTGGGGCAGGGGGGGGTGTAGGCACCTGCCAGAACTGGGGGAAGGTGGCTGGGTGCTGAGGCTACAGGTGGGCCAGGGGGAGGCACCTGCCCCTTCAGTGGGGTAAGGGGCAGGGGGAAGCTGCATGGCTGGGCTGGCGACACCAGGGCTGGTGCCCATGCTTATGGGGGCAGGATGGCCAGGAGACACTGTTCAGGGGGCAGGAGGGGCTGTGATCAGGCTGTCTGGCACAACACAAGCCCTAGCCCAGGGCAGGTGTGCCACAGGCCTCCCCTTCTCCCTCCAGCCTGTACCGGGCCAGACTCGTTCCACTGCCGCCTGCATGAGCCAGAACCACTGCACTCCTGCCTGAGTGGGATGGGGGCAGCTGGGGGCCCCCTGTGATAGGGCTGGGGTGGCAGGGGGCTGTGGCTTGGGAGTGAGGGGCCCCGGCATGGCCGGGGGTGGCTGGATCCTGGTACAGAAAAGGTTGAGAACCACTGGGCTAATTCACTCTGCAGTAAAGCATCACTGTACACATGTGCTAGTATTAGAGCGCAGTGAATTAATTAACTCTGCTATAAGATAGTATTGTCCTTACTGCAGAGTAATTAAGTGCAATGAAACACACGTTTAGATGGTGACTGGGGCTGGCTAGAGCATGCTAAAGTGAGAGGGCTGTCTGCTGCCTAGTACTTTCAGTACTCTCATGCCCCAGCCAGCCCCTCTGCCACCTACCGCCACTGCCCGGATCTTGGAGCTGACTCGCTGAACCTGCTGCCAGCCTGGGGATGCTCTGCCTCAGCTCAGAGTGTTGCTGTCTTGGGCATATATGTAGCATGGGAAGTCAGAAGAAAACTATACTGCCATTTTAGTTTTGTATTATTGTTGTGCAAATTAGTTTTATCTAGAGACAGAACTAGAATTGCAAGGAAGTTTTACTGTGAATTGTACCCTTCCTGTCACTTAGCATGACTGTTAGTTACCCCCATCATGTGTATGACCAAACACTATACCTGTACTGGTGAGACACATTTTGCACACATTCATATGGAACTTTGTTCTAAATGATGGCACTAATTCTGGACTTTTCAAGTGATGGCTTTCTGCACACACCATGTGGGCCAACTGTAAGACTCAACGGCAGCACCAAGGACCAGATAAGAGAGTTCTGTAGGTCAAATCTGGCCTACAGGCCATATCTCCGACACCCCCAATGTAAAGCATTCTCGTACCCTAATCCCAGGAGATCCTTTGTATCTCTAAATAAGCCATTTAATTTTTAATTATTCTTCTGGTCTAATCCATTCTTTGGACTCTCATGACCATTACATTTTGACTCGGGAAGAGTGACTGAGATGCACATCACAACTAGTCGTTAGTTGGAAAAGTTACTGAGCATAGAGAGGTATACCTTCGTATTCCCAGGATGAGCTGCTTACTTGTACAGTGCCACCCATTTGGAGAGCTAGAGTTTTGGAATGGCAGTCAGGCTTGGGTCTATTTCTTGCTTCTGGCTATACGGAACTCTCATTTTTGAGAATTTTCTCTACCTAACTAAGTTTTGCTAATTTCTTAAAGCTATGGAACAGCACCTGTGAATCTCAACATTAAGACAGGAGGGCGAGTTTATGGATCTTCTGGTAAGAAAATTTATGCATTACGTTAATGGAAACTGTAACAAATGCAGTAATCTCTCTTGGTGGCATGTGTTCTGTGCTTTTAGTTACAGATTTCTTGTATTAAGTTTAATGGAATTAAGACATGTTAGTGAATTAGAAAAATATAAGATATTTAGGACTCTTAAGCCTGTCTGTTTTATTGATTCCATCATTAGGTTCAGAATTAGGGTGATTTAGATTATAATGTCTAGTTGTATTATGTGTTATTTATTAGTAGAATTTAAGGTAAATATACTTTACAGTAGAATGTCACTGTAAAAACTAAGTTGGTTTATACTGCTATATAGGTACCCAAAGGAATAAGTTGTACTATTTTGGGTAACCTTGTGTTAATGTTTCTTTCTCAGCCCTCCAAAAAACTTTTTCCATCAGCAGTAAGTGAGGTATCATTACTTAACATAGTATAAATTAACAAGATTCATACATAACAAGGGTCTGATGATGTTTTACTATTGTCCTCTTTTACCAAATGGCAAACTTAGTTAGAAAACTGTTGGGAGAAGAGACCTGCCTCATGCATGCCTATAAAGTAATTGTATATCTGCTTTTAATCATGAAAAAGTTACATGGCAGAAATAAGTCTATTAGAGCTTGAGGTCCAGAGTGCTGGGTCACTCTCAGCTCTGGGGGCAGAGAAACAGACCAAGACTGATCTTCGTTTTAACAATAGCAACTTTGAATTATTGATTGTAAGAAATGAATTATTGGTGCATTTGCATAAAGTTATTCCATTTCATAATAAAAAATACTATTTATATCTGAGCTTTGGGTCAAGTTTTAAAAGGACTATGGGAGGTTCAAGTGTAGCGTAAAGGTTTGGTGTCATTTTAGGGAGACGGCAGGGCACAAGGTAGACACATGTGGAAGCCATATTGGCCATATGTGGGAAATGTATGACTCAGTTACAAGTCTACTAAAGGTGCACCAATACGTTGGTCTGATATCGGATTGGCATCGATATAAAGAAAATTTTCTGTATTTAAAATCGGCCTGATGCGGCCAATAATTTGTCCGATAAATGCCCGTGGGTGCACGCAGCCACAGCGCAGTGCATAGGCAGTGAGGAGCACAGCCAGTAGTGTGGAGACTTGCGTACAGCTGGTAAGTCTGGTATGGTGGAGGGGGAAGGGGCATGGGGGAGCAGATCAAGGCCCTCACCATTAAGAGATGGTGTGGGGTTGGGGTTGGGGCTGGGGCAGAGGCTGCCCAACACAAGGCGGGG
>NW_005841920.1:2379713-2380715 GCF_000455745.1 Alligator sinensis
ACGTCCTCCTGGAGGACCAGTGGGAACCACCAGATGAGCACTAGAGGAGCCATGCACAGCATGGGAGCTGCCCCCCCCTCGACAAGCCATGCCTCCATTTCACCCCAGCCTGCAGCTGCAGCCCACCCCACACTGCACAGATCAGGGGGGCACAGGCCCCCCAGACGAGCTGCTTGCAGCTCTGTCCCACACCCCTCCTGGCCGTGCCTGCCCCAGCCCCATTCTCTCCGTCACTGCAAGGGGTCTTGATCTGCCACCCTCCCCACTTCCCTCTCCTTCCACCACACAAGATGTACCAGCTTACCAAGCTAAAGAGCTGCATGTCGGAAATCGGATCAGTATTGGCCGATATGCCTCCTTAAAAATCGGCTATTGGCATAGACTCCAAAAATCTCTATTGGTGCACCCTTAAAGTCTATAAGTAGACAGATTTTAATGTTTTAGAGGGTAAACAACTTTGTGGACTAGCTGGATAAATCTGTACAAAGGGAGACAGGGTACTTTATTACCCATTGAAAACGCACCCTAAATTTGAACTTCTGTTCAAATAAACTCAGATGTATAGAACTACATTTTTGTGTGTATTTGCTGAACACTAATTAAATGGTTTACTCATGTAGTGTCTGAGCTTGTGTGTGGCTGCATTGCTGAATATTGCCTCAACAATTTGAAAAAGAACTTACCTGTAGCAGGATATCTATTTACTCACATAATTCTATGCTGTGTCCACAGCACTGCAGTGTTCTCTCTCTTCTCTCTTAACCCTCTCCCTTTCTACCCTTCCCAGGCTTGTAATTATTTTCTGTCTACATTCAGCTGGACTGCAGTCCCCGAGGCATGCAGTTTGCTACATATCCTCCTCGCCCCTCCCTGGGTTATGGGCCTGCAACAGGTTGGCGATTCTGCCCATCTCAGGCTCTGGCCTCAGCTTTTATGGCTTTAGGCCATAGCCATTGCCTCCCTTGTACATTAGATGCTCTTGTTTCAACCCCAGCCCCCTCG
>NW_005841920.1:2380746-2395959 GCF_000455745.1 Alligator sinensis
CAGGCTGAAGCTGCTCTCGCCTCTGTTCAGCCCCCCTGACATTCTTTGCTTAGGGCGAAGCTGTTCTTGGGCGCTGGCCAAGCCATAGTTGTCACCTTCCTCAGACATTAGCTGTTCTTGTTTCAATCCCAGCCTACCCCTCTTTTCCACCCCCACCCCAGTGTCCTTTGCCCAGGCTGAGGCTACTTTCAGCTCTGTTGAGCTCCCCCAGCTCCTGGTGTCCCTAACTCAGGGATGAGCTTCAGACCACCTCTGTTGCCTTTCTCATGCAGGCTTTGGCCCTCTTGGCTGCCGCCTGCCTGTAGTTTGAGCCCTGTCCCTGGCAGCAGCTCACATGCCCACCTGTTCCCCCCCACCCCGGCACCACTGTGGCTTAGGCCTTGCCCTTGGCAAGGCTTTCTAATGTGCCCCTCTGGCACCCTGTGTCTTCTTCCTCCCCTATTAGTCATGGTCATTCCTCCAGTGTTGAAGTTCATATTAGAATATAAACAAAACTTAAGCCTGCAGGCTGTTGCAACTAACTGAAACACTGTTTTTGGACTAAAACCCAACCCAGCCCAGGTTGCGGCCTCACTCAGACCATCATTCCCTTGGCTCTCCAGGGAACTGGCGGACCTCCTGAACCTTAAAAGGAAGACCTACATAGGATGGAGGACTGGAACTTCCACCAAGGAGGAATACTCTGCTCTGGTCCGGACTTGCAGAGAGCAAATCAGAAAAGCCAAGGCTGTGATGGAACTCCAGCTAGCTACAAATATCAAGGAAAATAAAAGGTCCTTTTTTAGATATGTGGAGAGCTGGAGAACAAGCAAGGACAACATTGCACCCCTGCTAAACCAGATGGGACAACTGACACCCAGGAAAAAGTGAACTTGCTAAATGGGTACTTTGCATCAGTTTTTCACCAGTCCCATGGCACGGCCCTGCCCACTATGGGTCAGGGAGGCCCAGGTGAGGGAGATTCCTTGCCCTCCATCGAAGCTGACCTTGTGAAGGAACACTTTGACAGGCTGGATACCTTCAAGTCATCCAGCCCTGATGGGTTACACCCAAGGGTACTCAGGGAGCTGGTGAGCATCATAGTTCAGCCCCTGGCACACATCTTTGAGAGCTCTTGGTGCGCTGGTGAAGTGCCCGACGATTGGAAGAGGGCCAATGTCGTGCCCATCTTCAAGAAAGGGAGAAAAGTAGATCCAGCTAACTACAGGCCCATCAGCCTGACCTCTATCCTGAGGAAGGTCTTAGGAAAGGTTACCAAGGAGGCCATCCTTAACAGACTAGCTGAAGGCAGTATCCTGAGGGATACCCAGCATGGGCTTGGTGCGGATAGGTCTTGCTTGACCAATCTCATTTCCGTTTATGACCAGGTGTATTTCCGTTTATGACCAGGTGACTTATCACCTGGACAAGGAGGAAGAGATTGATGTTGTATACCTCGACTTCAAAAAAGCCTTCGATCTGGTTTCCCACGATCACCTTTTGGCCAAACTGGCTAACTGCGGCCTTGACATCACCATGATCCGCTGGCTGGGCAACTGCCTCCGCGATAGGACCCAGAGGGTGGTGGTCGACAGGAGCCTATCGTCTTGGTGTGCTGTGACCAGTGGGGTCCCTCAAGGCTCTGTCCTAGGGCCCATACTATTTAACATCATCAATGATGTGAACATTGGTGTCAGAAGTGGACTGGCCAAGGTCGCCGACAACACCAAACTCTGGGGTAAAGCATCCACACCTGAGAATAGGAGGGTGATCCAGGCAGATCTGGACAGACTCATGAAATGGGCGGATGAGAACTGGATGGTGTTCAACACCGAAAAATGCAAGGTTCCCCACCTCAGGAGGAAAAACCTGCAGCATGCTTATAGGCTCGGTAGTGCTATGCTGGTTAGCACTACAGATGAAAGGGACTTGGGGGTCATGATTGACCACAAGATGAACATGAGCCTTCAGTGTGATGCTGCAGCTAGTAAAGCGAGCAAAACGCTGGCTTGCATCCATAGATGCTTCTCAAGCAAATCCCGGGATGTCATTCTCCCGCTGTACTTGGCCTTGGTGAGGCCGCAGCTGAAGTACTATGTCCAGTTTTGGGCTCCACAATTCAAAAAGGATGTGGAGAAGCTTGAGAGAGTGCAGAGGACAGCATGATCAGAGGTCAGGAAAACAGACCTTATGATGAGAGGCTGAGAGCCATGAGGCTATTCAGCCTGGAAAAGCGCAGGCTCAGGGGTGATCTGATGGCCACCTATAAGTTTATCAGGGGTGCTCATCAGGATCTGGGGGAATGTCTGTTCACCAGAGCCCCCCAAGGGATGACAAGATCGAACGGTCACAAACTCCGCTGCAACCAATTCAGGCTGGATATAAGAAAGAACCTCTTCGCTGTCCGAGCCCCCAAGGTTTGGAATAGACTGCCGCCGGAGGTGGTTCAAGCACCCACTTCGAACACCTTCAAGACACATTTGGATGCTTATCTTGCTGGGATGCTATGATCCTTGCTGACTTCCTGCCCCTTGGGCAGGAGGCTGGACTCGATGATTCTCCGGGGTCACTTCCATCCCAAATGTCTATGAAATCATTCCTCTTAGTTCCCCCTGCTCCATGGGCCTGGTCTTATCTGCCTCTTACCCACAGTTCTCAGGGCAGGGCAGGTATCAGTCAGTTGCGCTTCTGCAGCCATCCTGCTCAGGAGTTCCTCTCCCTGCTGCCTGCAGGGCCAGACTGACTGCCCTGACTCCAGCCCTGAGCTCATATGGTTCCCAAGCCCTGCCCCTTCCAGTCGGGTGACTCCCCAGCCACCCCCAGGGCTTCCTTCCAAGCCCAAGTCCTACCCCAAAGTTCCTTAGGTCCCAAGGTGGTGGTAACCCCTCCCAGACCTCTAGCTGGCATTCTCTCTTTCTATCTTTATCCACATGGGTCTGCCACACAATAGTTGTCCATTAAACATGGTGATTGCTTGATAGGCTTCCATTGGATGTTTGGAGTTAACTGTTCCTATTCCTCGGCTTTCCCCCTTCTTATTCTTCCATATATCAGCATACCTTGCAGTTCCTGCCAACTGTGGAACAGTTGTTTCAGTCTCTTCCAGCTGACCTGGAAGCACAGATTACTTGCAAACACGCTGGATCTGAGGCTGTCAGTCCTCGTGTCTACTGGCTTCAGTTCCTGTGGATGTTTCCCCACAAACAATCTCTCATTTTTCCTTCCGGAAGTCCCACACCCCTTTTTATTTTACAAGGGGGTCCACTCTGAATGTGAGAATTCCACATTTCAGTCCAGGGGCGTGGCCTTGCCCTGTGTCCACAACCCCCACACTTGAAACCACCCCTAATCCCTTTGGGCAGCCTACCTTTTGGCCTTGGGGTTCAATTAAATTTTCTCCTGGCCTGTTCCCAGGCCCAGACTCGGGTCTCTGGAGTTGGGCTGTCTGCTTTCTGGTAGGCCCTGCTTTTCTCTTGCCCTGAGTCCACCCTGTTGGATGCAGGCTTGGACACATGGTACTCAGTTGGATGGACCTGGCCCCTTTGTTGTTTCCTCTGTGGTCTCTTCCCCATCTCTCAACCTCACAATGCCCCCTCAAGGTATTTTTTTGATCTCCCTCATTTTTGGCATCAGTGGACTCTACTACTGCCCTCTTTTCTCCAGGGTGTCTCTCCTATGGAGGCTGCCCCTGAAAATAGGCTTCTCTGTCATTCATTCCTCTCTCGCTCACCTCCAACAGTACTACCTAAATCACTTGGGTTTCTGCGACCCTTCCTTATGGGTGTGGTCTTATTGAGGATCTTCTCTTGGGTCTTGATCCTCCCCCAGATTGGCTGCTTCCCTATCTCACTTGAAAGGACTCGGGTTCTCTGCTCGTTGTGGGACTGTGGATGACCTCACTTTAGCCCTTTCCATCTCTGCTTCTAAGTGCAGGGCTTGGCTTTTTAAGGTTGTCACCTCTGTCTCTCCTCTTGCAAACGTGGCACTCGGTCTCCACCTGCTTTGCTAGTTTCTGCCTCTCCTCCTGAGAGATCTCACTGAGCAGCAAGTCTGGCCAGCTTCTTTCTCAGTTCTTGAGCTCCTGTTTGTGCTTAGCCTCTATTTCCCCCAGTTTGAGGTCAAGGCACTCTAGTAACAGGTACCTCAGTACACTGCTTTCCCTCTGGCATCTTCATTCTGGAGTTCACTTTTTAAAGTCTCCCACCTTCTCTACCACATGTAGTGGAATATCTGTTTACTCGCAAGGTCTAAATTTTCCTGTGCACCTTTTCCTCAGAAGAAACACCACATGCATAAAGCAGCAATCAGGAAACAAGCAAAAACATAGTCAACCAAGGGGTAACTTGCAACGTAGGGTCTTTTCCCAGACTCTTAGAGGATGATTCCAGCTCTGTACTGTTTCCTCACCATCCCAATGGCCCATCTTTCCTTCTGGAGGGGGAGTTCCATGGCTCACTGCAGCAGCCTTTAGCTTCACAGCCCTTCTTATAACCCTCAAACCTTTTCATCCTTTTCCTGAAAGAGTCCCTGGCTTGGTGTTGCAGCTACTAGCCATGCAGCCCCTCCCCTCCCCCTTCTCTCCCTCTAGCTCCCTTCCCTGGGAGCCCTTTAACTCCTGTGGTGCCAGCCAGTTATCATCATCACCTGGCCCAGTCGATCAAGGCAGGCTTATAATTATTCGGAGACTGGACCTGATGATCTTCGAGGTCCCTTACAGCCCTAACTTCTATGAAATCTATTCTGTCTGCTTCCAGCTGGGCTGCAGCCCCTGAGGCCTGCAGCATGCTACACCCCTGTAATGGCTGAAGCAATTTTCTAAAGAAACAGATTTAAAAGATATTATTCTTAAAAAACATTATTTGTTGAAGAATGAATTGCATTCTCAAGGGAAACCTATAGCGTGTTGTACGTACCATCCATTCTGCATTCTCTCATCTCCAAAATTGTGTAGAATGAAGGCAGTGCAGATGGATGTTCAACCACAGCATTACAACTTTCATTTACTGCTATGACTTTCTAGGATAGGGCTGTCCAACTTTAAGCAGCCAGGGGCCACACCAGCACAGGGCATGGGTGCACCCCCTACCCTCCCTACTGCACTGTGCTACGTGGATGACCTTGCCAGCCATAGCACTCTAGTTGCTGGCTCCAGTACCCTGGGTTACAGGCTCCCCTGGCCTTGTGGGCTGCGCAGTGCCTTGAAATAGGGACAGGAAGCTGAAGCTAGAGTTAGAAAGGGGAGTATGGAGGAGTGACAGCTGCATGGGAGCTCTGGGGCTGCACATTAACCCGTTGTGAGCCTCATTCAGCCCACAGGTTGATAGTTAGACAGCCCATTATCCTGCTCTAGGATGTGGATAATGAACACAACATTTTGTGTGAAAAACACAACTATTACACGAGTGAATTTGGTGAAAAGCCACTTAAAATTATGTGTACTTTGGCATAGATGCATTTAAAATATAAAAAGTTTTTAAAGTAGAAAACAAATGTATTTTTATTTAGATTATAAGGCCTTTGAAAGAGTACTCTGTTTTGTAGTTGTCTCTAAAACACCTAACACACCAGTGTGTTGTTATCTAACTAACATGTTATATAAACTGTTGATAATACTAAAATTGTAGTATGTCTTTATTAAAATTGAAAACTTAAACTCATTGTGTTGGATTAATTAAAATTCATGTTTAAAGACTTAAACTGTACTTTTTACAACTTTTCTTTTTAGGTGGAAAAGTTAAAGGGGTAGATCTTGATGCACCAGGAAGCATTAATGGTGTTCCACTTCTGGAAGTAGATTTAGATTCTTTTGAAGATAAACCTTGGAGAAAGCCAGGTAATATTTCTGATTGATATTTTTATATAACTATGAGTTATCCGTCTTATCACATAATACTGTGCAAGTCAAATGAAATATAATTATTTAATAGATACTTTGAATAGCTTCTCTTCCTAATCATTCAGGATAGTGGTGAAATGCCCTACACATTTATAACTAAATTAACGGATAATTAATAAATTGCTATTCTGAGTGATCTTGGGAAATACCTAATTATTTCAGGTTGGTTGCCAAAGACTTCATGTCTGCATGTTCAAGAAACAATAAAGGAAAAAAGTGCAGGGTTCAGGGCTGGATGGCAGCCAGGGGCTGCATTCGGGCAGAGTGTAGGCCCAGGAGGCTGCTGCTGATGGCTGTGTCCACCAGAGTCAAGAAACCCTGAATTCTGTGGCAGACCGTGCTCCCCAGCTCTGCAGGTTGAATCTGGCCCACAGGCCATGTAGAGGAATGAGATGGGTAACTCTCAAAATGACTGCATGTGCCTGTTGTGTTCTAGCCATAATTTTAGCTTTTTTCCCTCCTTTTTTTATTTTTAATGCATTGTTTTTACATTGCTTTGAAAATGAAAATTGTCCACAAAAGAAGTACAAGGCACACATTTATTTTGATAATGCTTATGAGACTGAACTCTGCATAGTTTGAAACGTAGTGTGCAACTTGCTCCACATACTTGAAGTGTATTCATTAGGATCTCGCAGATAGTTTCGTATTAAGGAAGTTGTATTTCCTAACAATACACCTTTGCTGTGATTTCTGATTTTATTGTTCTATAAACAAAAGCAAAAATTAAAATAAAAAAAACAGCTACGTGTGCTTAATTCTTAAATTTTGAACTCTTTGGTTTGAAGGTGCTGATCTCTCTGATTATTTCAACTATGGGTTTAATGAAGATACTTGGAAAGCTTACTGTGAAAAACAAAAGAGGATACGAATGGGTCTTGAAATTTTACCGCTTACCTCAGCTTCAAATAAAATCATGGTAATTAATAACATTTATGTGGAATTCAGTAATAAGTATCTGGTACAGTATCTTTGTTTAGGAGTTCAGTCACCTTTCTCTTTTGAAATCCAGAGTCTTTCTCCATCACTTCATTGACTTTTTTTGTGGTTAATGGCACAGGCTAGTTACAGTTAGGCTTGTAACCATGTGTTAGTCTGGTATTTTAATGGGCAATATGTTATTTAACTTAGGCCGAAGACAATATTATGGAAGTAACACCAGGTGCAGAGATTCAAGATGGCAGATACAATCTTTTTAAGGTGAATTTTAGTAAGCTTTTGTTGGTTGCTCTCATTTTTGTTGAGTATTGCTACCCATACCACTACCAAGTGACAGAGATGAGATTGAAGTGGACACAGCTATTTTTCTAAGCTCTCATTTTACACTAGTGACTCAATTAATTTTACAAATTTGTTGATTAAAAATATTGTTCTTGTTTTGTCATCACTGCTGCACTAACAAATGGCAGATGAAACTTCTTGCTTTGTCGTGGTTTTCTTTTTAGTTACAGTTTGTTTGTTCACGCAGATTAAATTCATGCAAATGTGCTTGGGAAGCTTTGTAAAGTATGGCATGATTTTTGTTTCTGCAGCCTTGTAGCTTTTACTTTGGTTTGTAATTTTCTTTCTTGGCGAGTAAGGTATGACAATGAGTCTCAATTTTTTCTGTTGTCTGATTTTAATTGGCTGTACTATACTTTCTGTCCATCTGATAGTCATCTGCAAGAGAATTACACTGTATTAGAAATAAAACAGTAGCTATCTGTATTTGTGTTTAGCATATTAGAGTGAAGGTTTAGCTTTCCCTTTTTTAAAACAGCTCTTTATTTCATATTCAGCCTTCTCATAGTATAAGTCTCTATATTGAACTATAGTACCAGTTATTTTATTTTACTTTTTATAATTTCTTATTTAATATCCAGGGTAAATCTCATTGAGCCCTTATTAAATTGGTTCAGAATTGTCAATTGCTATCCCTCTGCTGCAAGTTACTGCAGGAGAGACTCCAATTTGTAGCCAGGCATTTTTGGTTCTGTTTTTTCCTCTCTTCTATTGCTTCAGTATCCATGAGGGTAGGGGTATCAAACTCATCTGGTCCTCTGGGCCAGGTGAGTTGCATGGGACCAGTCTGTGGGCTAGATCAGACCCATGCTCATGCTGCACGTGGTGCTCATGGAGTGCACACTTTGACGCATCTGCGCCAACCCAGCATGCTGGCTTCAGGATGCGGTGACAGTCTGTGGGTATGATCTGGCCCCAGCGAGGCAAGCTCCGCATGCAGTGTGCAGGGCCCAGGCCAGCATGTGCCACATGCAGTGTGGGGGGTCAGGCCAAGACCCTGTATAGCCTGTGGGCCATATCTTTAACACCCGTGCATTAAGTTAGTGATCCTCAGACAGGATGCCGTGGCACCCTGGTGTGACTTGAGCATCTTTCAAGGGTGCCATGCAGTGTTAGCATTGTCAGGTGTCCAAACATGATTCACAAGATAAACCCAGAGATTTCAAATAGGAATTCATAGCATTAAAAATATTTTGACCTGTTTGAAGTCTTTCTGAGTTCTTTGTAACAGAAGAATTGCAGTATTAATTTTTTCGTAGTAAAAAAATCCAAACAAGTGAAATCTAAGTGCTGACATTTTCTGAGGGGTGCCTTGGGCCTAAAAACATTAAGAACCACTGCACTACAGTGTCTTTGTTTTTCTGCCCCCAGAGAGGACATCAGCTTCCGTAGCTTTTCCATTCTCCTTGCTTATCATGCTAGAGTTCAGGAAGGCATTAGGCAGTAGAAGGATGTGGTCTCCCATTGCAGCTGACTGTTAAAAGAGCAAAATCTTCTGATACTCCTAGTCTTTTCAGGGGGATAGTTAAGTTTTCCAACTTAAAAACTGCCTCAACTGAATTTGGGGCTTGAGGTTTGAAGCTCATCCCAGGGGGAAGAAATCTAGTCGCTCTTTGGGGTAAGTTTAATTTTTTTCCTGCAGGATTTTTAAATGTATGTTCATGCTCTGGGAAAGTAATTCATTAAAATTTGAACTTTTTTTTTTAATGTGAGCTACTGTATATGTATGGTGGTGTGTAGAAATGGTTATGTCAGTGTTTTGATGTTGGATTAATGCCAGAAAACTTATAATAAAATTTTTGGTTTAAAAGCCAAGATGGCCCCACTCCAAAAAAGCGAAATGCACTACTAATTACTTGGAAATATCTCTACAGTCATTTCTACTTAAACTGGGACATACCAATTAGTTTTAAGAATCCTAGACTGTTTGTTTTTATTACTATTTACTAAAGCACTAAAACTGTTCTATATAACAAGGTAAATGAAGATATAGTCCATACCTTGAACAGCTTGCAGTCGAAGGGCCTTGTTTACCTTTTTGTACACAGGTGGACTGGTGGGCCTATGTGAAATTAGTATGTCACTTTGCTGATGAAAAGCTGAAATATCAGAGCATATGAAAAAGTGTACCACAGTTCAACTAAAATCCAGATTTGTAAATATTTGTCTCGGCAGCTATCCAGTAAACTTTTATTCATAAGTGGAACATTTATTTTTATGAATATTGAAAACTAGAGAGTAGAAGCTGTGTTATGTAACAAAACACAGAATTGCAGAATCACAGGCTTGGTGGATAGCCTTGAGAGTCAGCTAATGTAACGCCTTCACAAATGCTGGATTTGCTGTTCCTGAACCAGACTGATGCTTATTTATCTCCTTCTTAAAAACGTCCAAAGAGGGAGGTTCCACAATGTCTGGAGATTAGTTTTATCCATGTTTCTATTATTCTTACAGTTAGGAAGTTTTTCCTGAAATTTCATCTAAATCTTTGTTGAAGCTGAAGTCCCTTCCCCTTTGTCTTGCCTTCCGTGGCAAGGGAAAACAATATTTCTCCATCTTTATGACAAATGTTTGAAAACTGCTACCATGTCATCCCTTACTATCATTACCAGATGGAAGCTAAACATTAGGGCTGCGCAAAGCTTCGGGTGCTGATTCAATTCAGAGGAGATTTGGCCCGATTCAGTGGCCGAATCTCTCAATCCGAATCCAATCAGGAGACCATTAAAAAGTTCTGAATTGATTTGGAGCTCTCCAAATCTTTTCCGAATTTATTCGGAGAGCTTAGGAGATTGGAGCAGTCCCCGCTCGCTGCCGCAGGGACCTGGACCCAGACTCCATGCCAGTAAGTAAGGGGTGGGGGCTGGAGGAGGGGGAAGGGGACCAGGGCGGGGAACTGCTGCCAGGCCCCATCTCCTGCCTGCTCCTCTAGCACCGCCTCAAGGCTGCCCTGCCCAGACCCAGCTCCTGGTTCTTTAAAAAACAAAACAAAAGCCCCTATTCACCAGCTGCTGCCTGGCGGAGGGGATGATCCCCACTACCCCATGCTGTGGGGGGGGCTCTGCCACTAGCCCCCATCCCCTGCCTGCTCTCCCAGCCCCCTCCATGGCTGCCCCACCTGGCCCCAGCTCCCGGTTCTTTAAAAAAAACACCCCTGCATTCACCAGCTGCTGCAACGGCCATCGGGGCTTCTAGAAGCTCGTGGCAGAGCCCCCTCCCCCCCGCACACAGCATGGGTCAGTGGGGATTGCCCTTCCCCATCTGGCAGCAGCCAGTGAGTGCAGGCCTTTTTTTAAAGAGCTGATGTTGGGGCTGGGTTGGGTAGTCATGGGGGTGGGGCTGGGAGAGCAGGTGGGGGATGGGGGCTCATGGCAGAGCCGCCCACGCAGCAGGGGGGCAGTGGGGATCGCCCCGCCTACCTGACAGCAGCTGGTGATTGGGGGCTTTTTTTATTTTTTTAAGGAGCTGGGACACTGGGACTGGGAGAGCAGGCGAGGGGTGGGGGCTCATTACAGAGGCTGGGACCAGGGTTGGGGGGGAGGCAGGGGGCAGCCATTGACAGGGCTGGGAGAGCAGGTGGTGCATGGGGCCTATTTGATTCAGAGGTACGACCGAATCTCCGAATCGCATTCGGCCAAATCAATTTGGGACAGTGATTCGAATCACCGAATCAAATCACTGTCCCCCGAATCAGCCGAATCCGAATCTGAAGTGAATACTAGCCACTTCGCACAGGCCTGCTAAACATCCTGAGTTCCTTCAGCCTTTCCTCCATATTGCTTACTTTTGATCTCCTTTATCTTTGTAACTTGACGCATGTTCTTCAGTTTCCCTATGTACAACTTAAAATGCTCAGACAGGACGCACTACTGTAGCTGAGGCCTAACCAGCACTTCTTTTGTTTCTGTTTTTTAAGCTATATTCCTTTTTCAGAATTTAAAATTCTGGTTCTTAAGCCGCTTCTTTTACTCATGCATTTTTTCCTGCAGGATTTTAAAGAAAGGCTATGCAGGTTTCTTTTTTTTTCTTGTGCAATTGATTCTACTTCTGTTGTTTTTTCAAAGGTGGAAGGTGTTAATATGTCCATTCTACTGCTGAATCACTTCTGTTTTGTTCTTCATGTTGGCATATTTACCCAATAAAACTGTATGTGTTTTCTGCATATGTAATATGCTGCTATCAGCTGACAAGTTGGAAAAATAGGTATTGGAAGTACACCAAATGACACCAAATGTTCTGCACAGCTTTATTTAAAAAAAAACAAAAACACAAACCCAAAATCTTGCAGTCTGCCTTCCCTAATTTCTTGCCCCTCACACCTATAAATGACAGTAGCTCCTTGGTCCAAGTATATAGATCATAGACCCGTATGTATTTGCATACCACATACCCCTGAATAAGACATACATCTTGTTTTGGGAAGGCAGAATAAAGAAGAAAAGATTTTTCCAGTCTCTTACCTATCATGGTGCTGGCTCACCCAGGGCTGAACCCTCCAGCTTCATGGCACAGGAGTGGAGTCACTTCCCTTCCCCCTATTTAATTACCAACAGGGTTTGTAAGATGGTTGAATCCTCTCTTGGCCCTTCAGTAGAGGGGGAGGGAGAATGGTGCTGAAGACTAGGAGTGTACCTCACTTCCTTGTAGCAGAAGAACTGAGCTCAGGGTGAGCAGGTGCTGAGCACAGTCCTAGCCTCCATTCTGGCTTGGAACTCAGGTTCCTTGTTTAGAACTTACACCATAATTATGGATGGCTTGTTTTCAGGGGGAAGGTATATGTGGTATGTGAATAAATAGAATCCTCTTGATGTGACACTGAAGTGAAGTGGTTAGTTAGGTTTTAATGGCTTTCATTAAAATGGGTAAATGGATTGAGCTCACTTTTTTGCTTAGTTTTTTTTATCTATAAATTTCATAGACATTTAACTGGTTCACCTGATGAAGAATTTCTTTGCAAAAGACTTGTCACAAATAATTCCCAGCAAATAACATTCTTATAACATATGGAATTTAACTGCTTGCAGGAGTGCTAGTTTTAATTTTGTTGAAATTGTGCTCATGTGATCTGTTTTCTTTCAGTGTATGATGAGAAATAGCACTGTTCAACTTCTCATGTCAAGCTAATGTTGAAACATTTATTTAAAGGTCCAGCAGGGCAGAACTGGAAACATAGAAAAGGAAGTGATACTGCAGCCAATCAAAGCTGATTTCACATCTCCTCCACCCCTTTTCAAATCAGGAATTCCAAACAGGTCAGTTGGAAAGTCTTGATTTTATAACTTGATGTAAAATGTTGGGGTTTTTAAAATTTGTTCTTGTTACCTATGTGTGCTTAAATATTGTGACCTGTTTGGGGGGAGGGGAGGAAACCAAAACATGAGTACATTTCTTAATAATTGAAAAATAAAAGAAAGTGTAATCCTACTCATTTCTAGTCTACAACCAGCTCTGTGGGGGAAGCCTTTCGGTTTGTATAGTTCTATTCCTGTGCTACTTTAAAAAAAAAAAAGTGGAGATTTGAGCACAGATAAAGAAAAAATAAGACAATGAAAGTCATAATGTTGAATATGTAGTACTGTTTATGTACAGTTAGACTGGCCATTTAAAAAGTATGTGTGAACCAGAAAAATGTCCTTTTGTACCTTCTCCCACCTGTTTTTTTTTCTCTAAATAAACAAAATTAAGGTTAGTAATGCTACAACTTAAAGAAGCTCAAAGGGCTCCTAGTACATATTCCCTTCCATGCCAGGTAGCTTTTGTTTTCATGCACTTAACTGAAGTTTATTGTATTCTTTCCTACAAACACAGGGGAATAACTTTGTTACTGAATTTTTATTTTTTATGATCTCTTGTTCCTCCCCCCTTCAATTTTAAGTTGTCATGTTTTGTAATTGACTCAGTCCAAAAATAACCAAGTTCATGGTGCTTCTATTTTGTACTGGTAACCAAAACGGTCCTGGAAAGCGTTCTATTGGCCACTTGACAAACCTGAAGGTATTTTAGCATAGAATTGTAGGTAATTGGAGGAGAAATGTATTGGAACATGCAATTCTACTCCTTATCACTTCAAGGTTATTCTCTGTTGTTAGTTTTTAATAATTTGTCCATACTTATTTTAAATTTTCAAGCCAGGAAGCATTCCTTAAGAGGCTATTTAGCAGCTATCTGTAACTCAGAGAGAAATAATTGCTTGATATTCAACCTAAATTTTTTCTCTCTCTTGTTTTTTGTTCTAGTACTCCTTGTACAGCCTAAGTAATTTCTCTTCCAGCATCTATTCTAGAAATTTTCTTCAGTGACACATCTTTCAAGCCTTTAATAATGCTTATCTTTCTTCTCTGAACTATATAGTCAGTCTGCTTTTGGTAATGAAATTCCCCAAACAGAACACAGTATCCTAGGATGATCCCTCTAGAACTGTATGCAGTTCCGCTGTTGCAACAAGATATGATTCCTTGTGTATACAGCTCATTATTGTATTGGTGTTTGAAATAGTTTAGATCACTTTAGTATACTGTTATGATACTAGGCTTTTAATTAAATATCCATTCAGGCTAAAAATTGTAGAAAGTATTTATAGTGGCAGATGGAGATTGTATGGGCTTATGTGATAGTGCCGTGTTAGTTTATTGGGCCCGTTGTGTGAATATGTGTGTACATTACTTTTTTTTTTCCTTTTATTAGAAGGCTTTTAGGTATACTTTAGCTAGGGTAAATATCTCATGCTAGGCCTCTACCTTTTTTCCAGTTTTGCCTGCCTACTTCATTGTCCGTCAAGCCACTTACCTGAAATTGAAGCTCCATTTCTTCCGAGTTTTTAGGGGTAGTAACGTCAGTCCATTGTTTTGTTAATCAGAGATTTTTTGGGGAGCTATGGACAGACATTACACACAAACTGGTTTAAGTGATCAGAAACTGGTTTAAACCTGTAACAGAACAGATATTCAGTGCACATAAACCAGTCTGAGAATAGTTGAAACTGGTTTGAGATAAACCTGGTTGAATGAAAGACACCAAACTATGGGGTGAGGTAAACAAACTAGAGGGCAGGTAGCGAATCCAGGCGGATATGGATAGGCTGGGTAAGTGGGCGGAACAGAATAGGATGCAGTATAACAAAGATAAGTGTCATGTGTTGCATCTAGGGAGGAAGAAGCATCAACGCACATATACCCTAGAAGGTACTATACTGAGTAGCACAACAGCAGAGAGGGATCTCAGAGTCGTAGTTGACTCCAAAATGAACATGAGTCACCCATGTGATAAAGCAGTAAGTAAAGCTTACCGCATTCTTTCTTGCACAAGTAGGTGCATCAGAAACAGGCCTAAGGAGGTGATACTTCCCCTCTGTGGCATTGGTCAGGCTGCAGTTTGGGGCGTTGCACTTCAAGAGGGATGTTAGATAACCTGGAAAGGGTTCAGAGGAGGGCCACCCATCTCATTAAAGGACTACAAGAAAAACCCTAGGAGGACCAATTTGAAGGACCTGAATCTCTTCAGCCTCCATAAGAGAAGGCTGAGAGGTGATCTTGTGGCTGTCTACAAGCTCATCGGGGGACAGCAGGAAATAGGGGATATGGTGTTTACCAGGGTGCCCATTGGGGTAACTAGAAGCAATGGCCACAGACTGAAGGAGAGTAAGTTTAAATTGGACATCAGGAAAAAAAATTTTAGTGAGAGTTGCCAAAATATGGAATATGCTTCCAAGGGAGGTGGTGCTGTCCCCTTCCTTGGAGCTATTTAAGAGGAGATTGGATAAACACCTGGCTGGGGTGTCCAGGGCAGGGGGTTGGACTCGACTATCTAATAGGTCCCTTCCGACCCTAAAATCTATTAATATAGTATCAGACTTAACTGATTTGATTCAAACTGGTTTATGCAATGTCTGTCCGAGACCCCTTGCTGGTTTAAGATAAACTAGACTCCCCCAGCATCCCGGCATGCTCTCTGCTCCACAGCAGAGCTGGCCCCTCCGCTCTGTTCCCTGGCTGGAGCTCCTACAGAAACTGCAGGCACAGCAGCATTTGTCTGGATTCCCCCTACCCCACCTTGCTGTT
>NW_005841920.1:2395969-2417968 GCF_000455745.1 Alligator sinensis
AATGCCTCCCTCTCTCCCATCTCCCACAGCACAAACCGCAGCCCCATGGACCCTACGCATGTGGTATACTAGCTAATGCTGACAGGTGTCTGTGTGTCTCCAGTTTTGCTAGGACAGGCAGACAGAACAGTGACCACTCAGGGCATTTTGGAGCTAATCAGCAGGTCAGCTGATAAGCTGTTTAAGAAGAGTTTGAACTAATGGAGAGAGGCTATTGTTTTGCTGATAAGCTGATAATCATTGTTATCAGCCCCTTGCTTGCCTGTCAGTTTGCTGCAGATAGTGTAAAGAAGCAGGGAGGGAGATTGAAAAGCTCCATATCATCAACAGATGTATGTACTGCACACCCCTGCTTTGCCTCAGTGCTAACTGGGGGCTGGCAACCCTCCTGCCCCTTGAGCAGCCAGTGGGGAAAAGCCTGGGATGGCACAGTCAGACCTCCCTAATCAGAGGTCCTGCTGGGGCCTGGCCATGCCCCCCCTCAGCTCAGTACAGTGCAAGGGAAGGGAGGGCTGCACTAGCACCCCCCAGCTTCTAATATGAGCCACTGCATGCATGTGCCTGAATTTCCTCAGTCCAGAGAGAGTGTCTGTCCAGTTACAAACCAGTTCAGCCTAGGCAGGGTAGACTAACCTGCAAAGATTGAATCAATTCAGGCTCAGGCTTTTTGAATGTCTGTCCCTAGCCTTTGAGACTTATTTCCTTCCTCAAGAAACTGAGGTTTCCTAATGCTTGTTTTCTTTAGGATAGTGTCAGCAACATTTTCTGATGGTGGGCTGGAATAACCCAGCTTGGGTCAAAGACCAGTTGGCACTAGGACCCAGTCACCGTTGCTTCTCCCTGCTGCCACTTCATTCTGCTGCCTAACAGTGGTGCAGCGTCGGCAAAAGTGCCTAGCCATGGGGTGGTATGATGCAGTGCTGGCAAAGCTCCCTGCCACTAAACCCCCACTCTGCAGCCTGGATTAAATAATTCCATGGGCCGATCTGGCCCTTGGGTCATAGGTTCCCAAACCCTGCTTTAGGGGAAAGCTGTTGGGAATCGTACATGGTTGTCTTGCATAGTGGCAGAGCATTCATATTCATAGCCATTCATATCTTTTTGTCTATTCCATTCCATTCAGTACCTATTTAGAACAGGGGTTTGTGATGTGTTTCTGTCTATTCTGTATAAACCTGAGGGCTTTGGCACTGGTTACCTGTATTATGTCAGAAATCTGTGCATTGTTGTGATGTCATAAATTTAAGGCAGTTTCAGAGCAGGCACAGGTGAAGACTTCAGGTTGTTTCAGACCTGCATGACTGATTTGCCCCTGGAAGGCCTGGTGAACAGGGGCATGGCGAAGGTACCTGGGAGGGAGGCTTGTTACCCGGGAGGGAAGCTGCTTCCCCAGGGCTCTCTGGTCTGGCTGAAACTGATTCAGCAGCTCTGTGCTGAGAGTGGGGCCTCTAGGGCTTAAGCCCCAGAGGCCCTGCTCTCAGCGCAGGTGGGCCACACCAGAAAGAACCACGGAACCCTAGGGAAGCAGTTTCCTTGGGGCTCTTTGGTCTGGCTGAGCTGCAGCCACTCCTCACTGAATGCAAGGCCTGCTGGGCAGCCAGACCCTTGGGCCCAGGGAAGCATGCTTTCTGTGGCTCCTGGGTCTCACTGCAGCTGAGTGCAGAACTGCCAGGCAGGGAGACTCTGGAGCTCGGGAAAACATGCTTTCCTCGGCTTCTGGTACAGCATCTTGTTGTAGTTAAGCCAATAGATCTACAATGAGTCTGGAGCCTCAATGTGGCAAAACCCTGGAGCCTGGGAAAGCATGCTTTCTCACAGCAGTTAAGCCAGAGCAGCCTGGTTGCACTAAGCATGAAGGGGTAGGTGGAGAGGGGAGACCACTAGCCATCTCCATCTTGTAAACCTCTAGAGTGGCTGGACAATATGCATTCTGGGATTGTGGAGGACTGCAAATTGATTGTTTTATCTCCTGGGAGCTGTCTAACAGTTCCCTGGAATGACTTGGGCAGAACTGATCAAGGATAAACCTCAGCTGGAATGGCTAACTTTAAAACATTTAGAAGATACTTATCACAGTTTAATACCTTTTAACTAATGTGTCTGCTCTCACTTTAAGTGCCTTTATGCCTGTTTTAAGGTAACCTGTGACAAAGCCCTTAGTTAAATTATTGTAACTGCGTGCCTTTAAAATGGCAAAGTCACTCCTTTCAATAATTGATGTCCATTATTTTGGGCACAGTTGGTTTAAAGCAGTTTCTGCGCTAGAAAAATGTTATTTCTAAAAATTTCTCAGATGAAACTTTGAAAGAAACAAATTTATGGATTACTATGACTGGCAGAGATATGGTCAGTAAATTATGGTTGGATCACTTGCAGTGCTTACTTCTTTGATTAAGCTCTGTTTTTAGAATATAGTAACAGTTGTTTAATGATCATTATGCTACCACCTTCTTTGCCAACCATTTATATGTTATGAAAGTATTACTCTACTTTTTTGACAGCAAGTTAGTATTTTAATAAAAAAATGTATTAAATGTTCTAATGCTATACAATAAGAATTTTAGCTAGCTATGGGTCATTTGAGGTGGTAAGCTCGCAGGTGCAATCCCCGTCTGTCACTTAAAAAAAAATCTCTTAAAGCACAAGGCACTAGCAGCTGTAATTTTTCTAATCATTATAAATTTGCTACCAACAATACTTTCATTGCAGTAGAACTCTTGCTAGCTTTTAACACTAACTGCTGTACAAAGGAGAGTAGAGGAATATGAGATTGAGATGTACAGATGTTCTGTTCCCGCTGGGAAAACTGTCACTCTCCCGATAAAAACCATGAGTGTACAGATGTTCAAGCTTTTTCTCCCAGAGCAAAAATGGCTATTCTGGGAGAGAAATACATTTACTCCAGCCAATTAGAATTTGCTTGGAGGAGAGTTTTTCTGGGGAGAATAAACGTTAATATGCTTTCCCACAGGTTAAGTCATCACGAGGACTAGGAGTAGTAGAGCCATAGGGAAAGGCTCCGCTCAGAGGAAGCTGCTCCCACTCCTTCCATAAACCAAGAGGGGAGGGGTGGAGCAGCTATGAGCTGCTCCTCTCCAGCTCTTTGCCCATCAGAGTCCCCCAGTATGAGAGATGGGTAGGAGTCTTTGCCTTGATATCTGTTCAGTTTGCAGGCACCAGGAATGGCACTGCCAGCCATCTGCCTGATTCTCACTCTGGAGTCCCTAGAATGAGAAGTGGGCAGGAGTCTTTGCCCCACTATTACCTCCACTTGGCTTCTGGGCACCAAGAGGAGGAAACAGTGCTGCAAGCCTCCTGCCTGCTTTGCATACTGGAGTCCCTGGTATAGGAAGTGGGCTGGGGGCTCCAGAGTGAGAAGTGGGCTTTGCCCACTTCTCCAATCCCCTTGGAAATGGGAGGACTGGAGTAGCCCACACTTTCCCCTGACCATGATAATCCTAGTCTCGGGAAGGCCCAAGGAGCAAGGAAATTGGGTGGTTACAGGGTAAACTCTTGTACAACTCCCTCTCTAGGAATCATTTCTAGCCATGGAAATTTTCCATGGCAAGAAGTGAACCCTTGTACATGGCCTAAGTATAGAGAATGGGATTGGTGTGGGGTCATTAGGGTTTAGGAGCGAGGAACACAAGAAGAGCTCAAAGAACAAAAAAGTTAGAGACACAAGAAAAGAAAGACCTAGAAAATTTATCTCACCAGAAACAGCGCCTCTTCTCAGGCACAGACAAGCACTGCCTCCAGAAAAGCCAGTGCAGGCATCAGGAAATGGCAGGAACGATATGGGAGGGCCGGATCACCTGACATAAGGTAAGAGAAACAAACAAAAAAAGAAAAAATAGGGTGCAATCCTTCTTTAACATTTTAAATCCTTCCTCCCTTCCCCTGCCTCCTCTGCACTCCACCCCCCCCCCCCCCCCCCCCACCCCCCACCCCACCCCCCCGCACACACACACACACACACACACACACACACACACAATGTTTTTGTCATTGGTGAGAAATTATCCCACTTATATCTTTGCAAATGTACCCTACTTAGAGCTGCTATGTGGCTTCTTGGATATACTCTTATGCCTAGATATTGCAGCACATATTTTCCTTCATTTGGGAGTTTGAGAACAGGTGGTAATCCTAGTATTTGTGTGTGTGAAGCTAAAATTGAACATGATGATTTTTTAATTGTATTTAGTGTTTGTATCGGCTGTACATCGTAATACCCAAATAACTTTTTCTCCACGGTATATAATAGTAATGGTTATTTAGGAATATGTTAGCTGTTGTATCAGATGATTAAAAATAAAAACTCTACTACTAAATAAAAGATGAAAAACAAATACAAACAGTGGCGATGCATAGGGGATGCATGGGGGGGTACATATGCACCCCCTGAGAGTGCTGGTGTACCCCCTGACCAGTCATGCTCGCTGCTTAGGCGATGGGCAGAGGGGGCAGGCGGGAGCGCCAGTGCCCTCCCAGCAAGTGCCAGCCGATTGCTACAGCCACTCCCAGACGTGGTGATCGGCCAAGAGGGGACCCTCCCTCCTGGTCAGCGGGACTGGTCACAAGGGGGCAAGTGCCCCCCCCCCCGGACTAAGGTGACACAGTCGCCCATGAATACAAATGTTTAATTTGAAAAAAAAAATGGAAATGAGTGTACACAGCATGAATATTCCTGTATGGAAAATGTGTAATGAAAGAGTTCCTCTTGTGAAGAACACTTTTGATGATGTCTCTTATTTTACTTCAGTTATTTTATTTTGTTTTTAAGAAACTGTGGTTTAAATGGAAGGTTAAAGCTCATTCAGTAGGTTAATGATATTATATATAATCCTCAAACAAAACAAAAATAGAATCTAGTGGAAATGATTTAATACAGGGGTGTCAAGTTCTCCCAGCTCTCTGGGCCAAATCTGGTTGTGTTGCAAGCCAGATGCAGACCTACAACCAGTAGCATTTGGGTTAAAACAGCTATTGATTTCCAGGCCCCCCAGAGCCCTGCAGGCCAAGGAAAATATCAATATTGTTGACACTGTTGATTTAGTACATATGTAAGACCATGGCTAAATACAGTAATCATTTAGAAATTTTTAGCAGCTTAGCAGAGAAAGATCTATCAGTGTTTGTAATAAATTTAAAACACTGAAAAAACTCTTTGAACAGATCACTTCCTGGATCATGAACAAATTTATAAGCATATTCCAGGCTGGCTTAACCAGCCACATTTCTGTTATTTTTTTGCTGAGTAGTATGTTTCTTAGGTTATATTATAAGGTTATTAAAAACGGTATCTCTTGAACACTTTAGGTATAAAATTGAAAAGTTTAATTTCCAATCTGGGTGTAAAAACTCATCTTCTCTATTCAAGTAATAGCTGATGTAATAACTTTTTTTTCTGTCAAAATTAATTTTTTTTACTTTTCCTTCGCACTTCCCTAGAGCTCCTGTACGACACCAGTGTCATTATCTTCTACTGATCTGTGCTTTTTAAATATTAAATTTATTCTTATGTGTTAGCACATTGAACTTGCACCTCATTAGTCAAACTTGTTTTCCAAACTTCCTGGTGTGGAGGCAGGAGAGTTTTTATTTTATTTTATTTTATTTTATGTTTTATTTTTTTATTTTTAGCAAATTCCAGAACTTCTGCTAGATTTCCAAGTAAGCATTTTTGTCTTTTGGTCTGTAGCATACTGAATTGATAGTAATGGAAAAGTTATCCTAAAACTTCCCAAGGTGGTTTTTTTTGTTTTGTTTTTTAACCCAGTCAGTGATTTTAGGGGTATCACTTCTTTTCCAGGCTTTTGCAGTTGCAATTCATGCAGCCACTGGAAGATGTGATCAGTTCCCTGTAACACGTATATTGCAGAGTTCTCAGGAAGGTTCAGTAGGGCCAAGGGGTTATCTGATAGTTGATATACTGTTAGTTCCCTCACCATGTCTCCAACCTTTTTTCCAGAACAGCTTAATTCTGGCATGTGTCATGCCACATTTGGTAGAATCCTTCCAACTGACGACACACCCTTCAAAATTTGCGTGTTTCTATACCATGTATACATTTAAAGTGGGGTGAAATGCTATTGATATAGCATTTTTTAGTAATTTTCTTTTATTACAAGGCAGCCAGATATGAGAGAACCACTTTTCCAGATGACCTCCCCAAAATTCTTAATTAGTTACTGTCTATTCTAATTTTATTACTAAAAAAGAGAAAATGAGCTGTTGTATGTCACAGTGGAACTCTCCATTAGGACAAAGATATCTTGCCATTTTGAAAATCATTTGTCAGCATTCTCTGTTTTACAGTATTCCAAGAAATGTTCAATAAATGTCAATGAACATAGAAATGAGTAGGAAAAATATCTCTAATTCTGTGAATTAGCATAACAAGGGGTGAAATTTCAGAGATCTTAAAATATTTTGAATTAATATCTTTTCAATATGTGCAGAACAAACTTTAACCCATATTTCTTTTTTTAATTGCTGTGTATAGTTAAACAAATAAATGCATTTGACAGTCTCAAATCTGCTGGTCTCAAAATAAATTCCTGACACTTGTGAAAGAGAGTTAGATGCAGCCTAAAAAACATGCCTGTGGTGACAGCACAAGAAGAAACAAAGTATTATTTTATTAGGCAGTGGCTTCTAAAGCGAGATACAAATGCACAATTAGTAGTGAGTAGCTTAATAATTGGTCCCTGACATATTTTGTACCTATATCTTTGGAAAAGTTGAGTTTCTGTTAGTATATTTTATTGGTTATATTTTCATTTCTGGTAAAGATAGGAGTAGGTTATACCTGTTAAGAATTTCCAAATGGAGCTGCATCACATTTTTTCTTCCTTTTGTTGATTGAAAACTAAACAAATTCTGTTCACCATATGAAAAATGTGGTCCTTTGAATTCAATTCCTTGGAGAATAGTGATGGTGTGAATAAAAAGATGTATGAATAGCTGTTGTTTGGTTAAAGTGGAACCATTCACTGTTGCTGGATCATTCAGGTTATACAACAATTCCACTCATGTGCATGCATCCCACATCCATGACATTGGTCTACAGCAGGGGTGGGCAATTATGTCAGCTGGAGGGCTACTTACTAAGTTTTGATGAGCTGTGAAGTGCCACAATGGTAGCGCTGTCCCTTGACAGGTGCCCTGCCCCCTGGTCACCATTTTGGGACCAGAAGTCCTATCCCTAAGTCCTGATTTTTGTCACCAGAAGGCCCTCCCTTTGCCCCTCAAAGTGCTCCTTTTGGAAGTTGGGGGCGGGTGCCGTCTTGGAACAAAAAGAAAACAAATTTGGCTTGCATCCATAGATGCTTCTCAAGTAAATCTCAGGATGTCAGCACTCAGCCTTGGTGAGGCCGCAGCTGGGGTACTGCATCCAATTCTGGGGTCCGCATTTCAAGAAGGATGTGGAGAAGCTTGAGAGAATGTAGAGAAAAGCCACTCGTATAGAATAGGCCTTATGAAGAGAGTCTGAGAGCCATGGGACTCTTCAGCCTGGAAAAGTGCAGGCTCAGGGGTGACCTAGTGGCAGCCTATAAGTACATAAAAGGCTTGCATCAGGATCTGGGGGAATGTCTGTTCACCATAGCTCCCCCAGGGACGACAAAGGACCAACGGTCACAACCTCCTCCAAGACCATTTTAGGCTGGGCATAAGGAAAAACTTCTTTACCCTCCAAGCCCCCAAAGCCTGGAATAGACTGCCTCCAGAGGTGGTGCAGGCACCTACTCTGAACTCTTTTAAGAAACATTTGGATGTTTATCTTGCTGGGATCCTTTGACCCTAGCTGAGTTCCTGCCCCTGGTGCAGGGGGCTGGACTTGATCTTTTGAGGTACCTTCCAGCCCTAACGTCTGTGAAATCTATGAAATATACTAAAAATCAAACATCTACTCTAACATATTTCAGTTTTATTTAAAAAACTATTTTTGTCCTCATTTACATGCATTTATGTAGTATGTATATACCGGTGATTTGCATAATAGCTCAAAATAAAGGCTTATTCTTGTATATTGTGTGTAGGGTGTGGTGGGGGGGTGTGGATGGGTCGGGGTTTGTGGGGGTGTGAGATATGTTTGGATTGGTATGGGGTTTGTGGGGAGGTGAAGTGTAGCTCTTGGGGAGGTGTGGCTGTGTGTGGGGGTAGGGGGTGGAGTTTGTGGGGAGGGTGTGGGGAAGCTGTTCTGGGAGCCGCAAGTGGTGCCAGAAAGTGGGGCTAGGCCACCAGCTTTATTGTGTAGGACTCCCCATGCCTCGCATGTGGCTCTTGGGACTCAGCTAAAGCCATGCTCTGCGGGGGGGAAAGGGGGAAAGCTCAGCACGATGAAGCTGGCAGCCTGGCCTCACTCCCTAGTGTCACGTGCAGCTCCTGATTCTTTGCTGGGAAGCAAGCGGCAGGGCTGAGCCAGCCTTTCTCCATTGCATGGAGCTCCCTGCCACTTCTAGCAGAGTCCCAGTTTCTGCACATGGTGGCAGGGAAGGCTGCCAGCTCCATCATTCCAGGAGCTGCACATGAGCCTCAGGGAGCCCCGCACAATGGAACTGGTCTGACCCAGGCTCCATGCTTCCACTGGGTGTGGGCCCTGCACTCCAGGCTGCAACACTCCCACTGGCCTCTGCTCTGCACTTCTACCCAGCTGCAGCTTCCTCCATGCCTGCTGCCACCTCCCTACCTGCTTCTTGGAGTACTGCAGTAGGGACACGAAGAGGAGCCACTGGAGGCAAGGGGAGCCAAGCAGTTCCCTGGGCAGTGGCAGCAGCAAACCCACCTGGAAGCTGTGCATTGGCCAGGGCTGCGGCTGTAGCCGGGGCCCTCCCACACACAAGGTTGGGAGCAAAGCACGCTTCCCCAGCAGGAGTAGTAAGGGCTTCACCCCAGGTGGAGTACAACGGGGCAGCCATGGGCTGGGCCAGATGTAGTTAATTGGTGGGTGCCTGACCACTGGCTGAATAAAATTGCCTGGTGGGCCGTATTTTGCCCAGCCTGGTCTACAGTGTCAGTGGAGCTGTCTTTGCATTCAAGTGCCATATGAACAAAACAGGCCCAGCTGCCTTTCAGTACTTTCCTCAGTGCTCAAGGCAGGAAGAGGCCTGGTGTAGTGTCTGCTTATTCTGTCTTAAATTAGATTGTAGTCATACTTTTTCTTTTCCTTGTATAGTGTTTTTTTGACCAAAAAAAATTCTCTAAGACATACCCTTAATATTGGCGTGCAAGATGCCATAGTTGAGTTAGTTGACTCAGTCTCTAGGATTTAAGCCTCCCTCTCTTGTAACTACTGTCCTTGGTGAGGGGCACATCCCTGACACTTGCTAAATTGTCCAGTTCTACTGGAGTGCTTGATGAAAGTCTCATTACAGTCTCAGATAAAATGACTGTTGAGCTTGAATAGTGGCTTCTCTGATGGTGCTCCTGTGAGCAACGCTGCTTCTGTGCACTGCTAGGCTTATTCTTCGTCAAAGAAATTGCACCTTTCCATTACCAAGTTGGGTTTTTTGGTATTTTATCTTGCTATCAAAGTTGTTCTCAGTACCAAGTAATCTCATTGTGACTATGTTAGCCTCTTATCCCTTGTACAACTTAGGTCAGGTAGAGGTAGTTCTTTTAGAATTCAAGGAAAGCTGTTTTTATTTCCATTTGTTTCTTCTGCCAAGAAGAAACGGCATAGGGGTGTCCCATGGTGGACTTTGAACTTCTTGACATTTATCCTTTGTTTCCAAATTGAGATGGTGACTTTGGCACCGTAGTTATCTTACCTCCAGGACTGCTTTGTAGTGCTGAAACTGTGAAAGACCTAAAACATGTATGGATAAAATGAGCTTGGATCAGCAATAGAAATAAAAAGCAATAATGCAATGCCAAATGCAGTGCAATAACGTAATGCAATACACTATTATATTACATTGGTGAGTCTCAGCAGGGTGACATCCTGTTAAGGGTGCTGTGAGGTATATGGTGTTTGCTCTCCACCCCCTCTTCCCACCCCCAAACCATCCTGCCCTTGCATGAAGAGGTAAGGATTGTAATAATTCATTTTTACATGTGCTGCTTAATTCATAAATGTTACAGAGGCAGTGCTTTAGTCTAAAAAGATTGACAACTACTTCATTAGGTTATAAGAAAAGAAGGAAAAAAAAGCATAGGTTCATTACATAATGGGGAGAAATTCTGATGTAGATGAGATCCCTTCTAGCTGTACGTTTCTTCCTTATGACCAATATATATCATATACTACCACTCCAACTAAAAAGACTGGGTAAAAACAGTAACTGTGATTCTTTGAGATATATTTTTGTATGACTTGTCCTCCTTTCTCACTTCTATGGAGTCCTTAACAGAATCCAGAGAAAGAAGTAGGCCATAGTTGTGCCTACTCAACTCTGTAGGACCTGGAGCAGGGGTATCAAAACTCACCCTGAGCCCCAGACTGGAACCATGCAGCCAGCAGCTGCAGTCAGTTCATGGGGAGGCAGTGGCATGGGTTCATCTCCAGGCTACACAGGCCTGGATCTTTGTCACCAAAGACCATGTCCATTGGGGTCTAGGAACCCTTAATTCTATGATATGCTATTCTGGTAGGTTGCCAGACTGCTACTGGTAATCACTTCTGATAGGTTGCCAGATTACTAGTGGGCTGGATGGAATAGTTCTGCATTCCCCTGGGACACTCCTGACCTAGAAAAAGGAGTCAAGATGTGATGGGCTATACACCTCTATGTTTGTACCAAACTACAAATACCAGAAACAGCCACACAAAAAAAGTTTTCCAAATTCAGAAAATTTAATTTTGTTAGTAAAATGGAGTATTTTGGTACATATAGTTGTGAACTGTCAGGCTGAGTTACTTTATTTTTCTTTGTAGACTGAAGAGCAAATAATTCAGGGAACACCTATGGCTTGTGCTTATACAGGCAATCTAACTGAATGATTTGGCATTTGTATCTGTGAATCTGTCTCTACCAGTTCTTAATAGGTTTGATAGGGCTCTGTTAGTCTCATGTTTACTGACCAGTAAATACAGGGCCATAGCAGAAAAAGCAGCAGAATCTAAACAGCAAAATTTCCAGTTTAAAATTGCCTTTAAGTTCTGCTGTTATTCTAAATTTTTCAGTCTTTAAAATATTTAGTTACTAATAGCTGGATATTTAATCAGTAATAGAGTATTGACTTAAGTAATTTGGTGTTATATTTCATTTTCCTTGATTTGATATCTTATAGTCTGTTCTTTTACTGCCATCATTTAAATGTTTTGTTAGAAGATTGTGCATTTCTCTTAAAACTGCATTCTCCAGTTTTTAGTTTTGGAATTTTGTACCAAAATGCAGAGTTGCTGAATGAGAGCAGCTCTAATTAAAGCGCTGGCCCCCAGCTTCCAGAGCACATGTAAAAGTTCCCGTGCCAGTTGCAGCAGTTGGGGCTAGCTTAGCAGTGCCTGCAGCTGGCTGTACAGAGCCCTTTAGCCCCTGCTCTTCTACATGATGCCCTTGAGCCCCAGCCTGGGGGCAGCTTCCTGAGCCTGTCCAGCAGGGCTGGGGAGAAAGGTGGGAGCCTTCCTGGCTGCCCAGGGCTGGGTTGTCTCTGGGCCAGGCTCTCCTCCCTCTGCCCAGGGCAGGCCCACAGGACTATTCTAGGGCTGGAGTAACCAGGCCACTCCCCTGCAGCTGGGCCCCAGGTCCTGGGAGCTGGACTCCAGCAGGGAAAGGGCCCCTTCCTCTCCTGGTGCTGCCACTGCCAGGGGCATGGCAAGCCCCTGTGTCATGTGAGGAAAACTGAAGGGACTTAGCCCTGGGAAGAACAAGACCTGGCTGGGCTGAGGAGCTGGGGGACGGACCCCTGGGTACTGCAGGTTGAGTCATGTTGGTCTGGGTCAGGCAGCTAGGCCCACCTCTCCCTGCCCCAGTCATATCTTTGTGGCATTTGGCACCTTTTACCAGTGCCAGCCCACAGTCTGTACCGTGCCAGCGTTTGGGACACCGTGGCACTTGCTCCACTCTGCTCCAGCCCGGCCTGCCAGTGAGGAGGTAGAGGTGTGTCCGGGGTCACCCTGGCTCGCAGGAGGAAACCCAGGCATTCGGGGCCCTGGCCTGACGGTATAATTATCAAAAAAAAACCCCATCAGCTACAACTGCCAAAAAAAAGCCGGTAGCCAATAATGTCATTTTTCCTTTTATTGGTGCTGATCCGATAGGCAGACGATTATATCGGTGCACCTCTACTTGCAGGAAATTGCACTCAGCTGACATTGGGAATCCCAGTGGAGTCTAAGGGAGAAGACAGTCCCTTAGGTACGTAGGGTCCAGACCATTTCAGGGCTTATAGATAAAAATCAGCACCTTGAATTGCACCTGAAACGTTATTGGAAGCCAGTGTGTTCTTGGTGACCCGTCGCTATCAGAAGGCAGGCCAAAATGAATTGACTGAGAAACTAACCTTTCCTAGTCCTTCAGAGATACTGAAACTGTCATCCCATCCCATGTTATGATAGTGTTGGAGTGATGTTGTAGTTGTGTTGGTCCAGAAAATGGGAGGCTAGATTTTTTTGGGTGATTATTTTTTATTGGACCAGCAGAGATCTCAGACAAGCTTCTGAGCAAAGGGTACCCATTGTCAGGTCTCCATAACAGTACCTTTGGCCCACAAGCTTGTCTAAGATCTCTCCCAACTATGCAGCTAGTTCAATAAGAGATATCGCCCAAAAATATATCCCTTCCCATCCCATTCTCTTACTTCTATTTTAATTCTGGAAGCAATACTACTTGAGAAGGCTGAAGTTGATACCACATTTGATTGAAAGAGTGCTACTCCCAAACCTGAGTATTGTGGAACCAAGCATAGAAATACTTACATTAATATCTCAAGCTATGTGTACCCAAAACTAGTTAAGGGTTTATGCTCTGTAATAATCCTTTTTCATGTGAGATTTAGTCAATAAATGACATGACCTTTAAAACCCAGGTTCAAACTGTTAGTGGAAGGGACCTTGCCAAAAATGGAATTAAAGCAATATTATAATATAAATCATAGGATCATAGCTTTTTAATATGATGCTTCACATTTTCTTTCTTTGAATTTAAATGCTTTGAGTATAATTGTTTTGACATTGTCATCTGCTTAGTGTTGTAGGAAGCATTCTATTCTTCAAGAGAAATAATTGTTGTTTTTGCATGTCACCAGTCTTTCAAAATTTGAAGTAAATAAGGCAAACTTTAAAAATAATTAAGTTGTGAAAAGTGGAACCTTTTTTAAAAGTCTGTTTGTAGCTTGTCCATAACTCTTGAGGTGCTTCTATTAAAGGAGACAGTATTTCAGAGAGAAGTGAAACTAAAATTGGTTTTCCAAGAAAAGTTTCTGTGTCTAAATTTAGAGCATGCATTTTAGAGTCATCTTGTATATAGCCATTTGCACAGTTTCTTCTATATAATCTACACGTTATAGACAGGTTAGTTTTTCTTTATTTTGTCTCAGAATAGAGAAGTAAAAATTGATTGTAAACCAAAAAATTGCAAAGTATGTAGTTGTTTGAAACAGTCTGGCAAATTGCAGGTTGACCATATTCTTTTATTCTACTGTGGGTAAACAAGATAGGTTAGTGGTGAAATAACATATAGGTAATCTGCTATGGGGAAGACTTCTGAAAGTTTCCCTAATTTTACATACAAAGACGTTGCTGATTATATTTAAATGAGAAATGGAAACAACACCCTTCTTCACAACAACAAAAAAAGCATACGTTTTTATTAGAAGGAAAATATTGCTAATACATAAAAGTAGTTATTGGTCAAAGGTCTGATCCTGCATTTGGCAAAATGGGTGTGCTTTGCTATGTGGTGAGCCTATTGAAATCAGTATGATTTCATGCATGTTTGGCAGCCTACTTTTACACACTTAAGATGGGGGTCTAGTAACGGTCTCTTGAAATTCCATTTCATTTAGCAGCGTTATTGGTATACAACAGTTAACGTTTTCAATATATACTGCCTTTTGCTCAAGGATGTTGAAGCCTTTTAAAAGTGAATGGTATTATTCTGTAACTGGCTGTTAGTATTTATCCGATACACCCCTCTCTAGCTCCCTTCCAGCAAAGCCAACACATGCTCTGCTGACTTAGTGGTACAAGTGGATTATCTACTGGGATACAAGGGAAGTAATAGAAAATATATAAACAAGAGAGATGTGTAGGCAGAACTGTATCTTCCTGTTAATTTACTTTTAATAGAATTAAATCCACAAAGTGGCTGAGTGTTTGATGTTACTCAGTGTTTGGATTGATTTAGAATGGTATCTTAATTTAGAACAGTTTGGGAAGAGAGGCAGCTTCTCAAACCCATTTCCACATTTTGATAAGCTAAGGCAGAAAACCATGGCTTGAATTAAATGGTTTCTCAGTCTGAGGCTAAACTAACAACTCAAGAGCATAACCCAGGTATCCTGGCTTCTAGTACTTTATTGTATTTGACAGTGAGTCTAGATGATGCATGAGACCAAAAATAATGGGTGATTTCATGTGATATGTGCTGCAATATCTACAGTATGTACAGTAGAGTTGGCTAACACTTTTTATGAGTGCTTTGTTATTTACCTTGCCTTGTCCTTCTTTCCATCTTCTCTAGATCATTACAGGTTCCATTTCTGCAGCCCCAACACTAAATATCCTGTATTTTGGTAGTTGCATATCACACACGTATTTTTGTTAGCTTTTGCAGAAGTTCTGTTAAGATGCACTTCGTTTCATAATGTTTTACTGGTGCACTTAACTGCCATATCCCTGATTTTTTTTTAATTAAGGACAGAAACTTATACTCCATACCTCTTTAGGGATGGAAGGAGAGGATGGAAATAGTTATGCTTTAGAGAAGGCTATGCTTCCACTTCCCTTAATACTAAAGAAACAAGAAAGCTGAGGTGGTGAAATTCAATAAATGAAGTGTATCTTTAGTATCTAGCTTTATTTGAAATTTCAAATTCCTTGTAAATTGTATATAATAAAAGAGTTTATGGATGCAACTACTGTTTGCCTTTGTTGTTTTCCTTATTCTAAGATCTGCGAGAAATTCTTGAGTATTATTTGGTTATTCTGTTTTGTACTGTGTTACAGGAGGTTGTCTGGTACCATAGATGTGATTGGACAGACTATCACTATCAGCAGAGTAGAAGGAAGACGACGTGCGAATGAAAACAGCAACATACAGGTTCCATATTGTGGATTTATGCATCCTCTCACTGACCAAGAAAAGGCTTTTCCTTCTTTCATTCCAACTTCTGATTTAAAAAGTTTAAACTGTATTGAATAAATGATTTAAAGAGGAATAACCAAGGGAAAAGACAAATATTTAAATTAGCATGTTGCATTTAAGTCCAGTAAAATTTCTTTGCAGTGAAATCCAAACTGCATTGAAATATTTCATCTCACTTCAACATAAATAGGGACTACTTAGTTAAAAGAAACAGCGGTCCAACTTGGTCGTGATTTACGCTGCCAGAAGCCATACTGACTTGTTTAAGTCTGCATGGAATATAAACACAATTAAATGTAATAGTTGTCAGTTATATGGCAGTGTTATATTGAAAATTATGCTCTTTACTCCTCCCCAAAAAGTAATACTGATATTATTAAGAGAGTTCTCACATTCTATTAGGTAACTTAAGAATCCTAAAAATTAACTGACTTGAAGGAATATGTGGCTTTCAATAAATAAAGGCACTTGAATAAAATTCTTTCATTGTTTGACTAGCTCACACTATGTGTAATGAGGCATTTTGGTGCTGATTGTTCCAGACTAACTTCAAAAATCAATTTTAATTAGAGTTTTAATATTCTGTTTCCTTCATTGTATCACTACAGGGCAGTGTTAAAGCTTTCTAGATGCATTGACTGTATTTCCCTGTTTTGTCATCTTAGGATTTACTTTTAATGTAGTAGTTACAGTGCAGTTTTCACTCTTATGTTATTGATGAGTTTTCTCAACACTAACTCCAATTTCATATACAGTGTTGTTAAAGGAATTAAACATATTTTTCTTTTAAAAGTATAAGTTTTGTTCATAGAAAATTTATTTTAAAATGTTTTTTACATACATATATAAGACAGCATCTTGTGCGTATGTATATTCTCTTCCCTCGTGATAACTGGAAAGAGAGAAAAACCTATGTTCCAAAACTTCTTTATGTAGCAATTGTAACTGTAGTTTGATATTTTACAGGTTCTTTCAGAACGATCTAATGCTGAAGTAGACAATTTTACCAAGCCACCTCCATTTTTCCCTCCAGGAGCTCCACCTACTCACCTTCCACCCCCCCCATTCCTCCCACCCCCTCCAACTGTCAGTACTGCTCCACCTCTGATTCCTCCACCAGGTAAATATTTTCATAATTGAAACAAGGAAGTAATATTTCAAATACTTATTTTTTAATGAATTAAACATCTTTTAAAAGTCTTATTTGAAATGCTAAAATTTTATTCAGAACAGTTATTCTTTGTTCATAGCTGAAGTGGGAGTGGTAGGGTGGAAGTTTTCTTACATGTTTATAGAGATGAAAGCAATTTTAAATAGAAACATTTTGAATGTTGGGCCTTCCATCTCTGAAAGTCTCTCTCTAAACCTGGAGCCTTTGTGAATATTTGGCCCTTATTACCCTTACTGAGAGGTATATTTTAAAGAGGAGTTAGACTGAAAAGAGTTTGGAGAGGTGGATGCCAAAAGAGTTGCAGGGCTAGGTGAGGAAGCTCTTGAGCAGACAGACAGCTGAGTAGGAAGTCACTGCAGCAGGGGGAAAGAAATTGTTCTTCAGGAAAGAGACTGATTTAAAGTAAAGTAGAACTGGGAAATGCTCCTTTCTTTTCTTTCTTAACTTCCTTGCTTTTTGTCCACTGCTGAACAATTTTTCCTTCTATTCCTTTCCCTGACATTTCAGAGGACTTGCTCACCTGTCCCTTTGCTTCCTCTTCTGTTTGGTGCTTTTCTAGAAGTCTCTCTTCCAGTTCTCATTCTGTGTTCTGGCTTTTGTTAGTTTCTCAGTGGTTTGGGACCTTTTCATGGAAGACAAAGTCAGATTCCTTTCAGGTACTATTGAGCATTTTAAAACTATTCAGCATTTGTACACGTTTGCGCTGCAGCACCAGGCGCTTTTAAAAGCACCCAGTGCTGCAGCGCATCCAGTTGTATAAGTGGCGAAATGCATGTCAGTGCTGAGGAAACTGTGGCGACGCAGTTTTGAACTAAGACACATCAAAGGTGTTTTAGTTCAAAAGCACACTGCCACCATTTTTTGCTCAGCGACACGTATTTCACCACTTATACAACTATATGCAATGTAATGCAATGCACATCAGCTCACATGCAAATCTCCGGCGTGTCCTGGCATGAAAATATGTGTGTATAAATGCCCATTAGCTCCTACTCTGGCCTGCATCAAAAAACCATGAAACCTGAGAATGTAGAACATTAAACATGAAATCTTTCACTTGCCCTGGGGGGGTGGTGTTTAGGAAGGAGAGAGAGGACTACATAAAACTGTGGTATAGATATGCCCATATAGTCTCCAGTACTGTCCTTGGGCATTTATCATTTTTTTTATGGTTAAAGACGGTACTAACCACACTTCAATTTCAAAATGACCTTTGCATTAAAACAGGGTGACCCAAGATGTGACCCATGGAGCTTTGGCATCCGGCTCATGGGATGTTCCCACAAGTCTGGAAATTTGGTGGTGTGGCAAGTGGTAGCAGCATTAATTGCTGCAATTTTTGGAGCCACTGCAATTAAACACTGCCACCTCTTGTTCTGCTGCTAAATTTATGGACCCATGGGGAGCTCTGCCTTCTGTATTTGGAGTGCGGAACTCAATCATCTTTCAAGCTTTCAGGGATGGAAATTTGGTGGAAGGGTGAACAGTGGCTGCCATGGTTCCAGGAGCAGCAGCAGTTAACACTGCTGCCACCAAATTTGAGCTCTGTGGGCGAGATTGTGAATCCTCAGTCTAGGTCCAACCTCACAACCCAACCATGTGCCATTCATTCAGCCCATAGGGCTAGGTTAGTTGGGTGCCAGTGCATTAAAATAATGCATATACAGTCTTTTGGAACAAGTTTGAAAGTAATTATCATTTTCATTATTGTGATGGGGAAGAGAAAAACGAATAAGTGTTGCATAAAATAAAATTGAGGCTGACCTCCCTTTTTACCTACTAAGAGAGATGATTCAAATAGGTATACTGTAATGTTTTTTTATAAAACCCTTCACCTTCATCAAGATTAAACATTAAATGAAATAAACACATGTTACAGATCTATCAGGCAGGTTTGGCTTTAGTCTTATGTTTTACAGACAGGTTTATGACATGCACTTGCTCAGAAAGTCTCCTTCAACATCCTCTCCTGCTTCGAGTAAATTTGAAAATAACCATTAAGAGCTGTGGCTTTGGTTCCTTCAAGCCTGTGTTTTAATTGTGCTGCTGCCAGCTCTTTATCTTCAAAGCTGTTACTAAAATAGAATTTGCCATCCCTCCTAGGTTCAGTGGAAAAAAACCCCACTGTTGTTACCTAATATTAAACTGGGACTACTTGCCAGAAAATTTAAGTATTCCAAATATAAAACATCCTCCAGAAGCTCTTTGAAAAAGGATCTTGCTTTGAAGTTCTGTCTCTTGTACTTTATTCACTTACGCTCTTGTGATGCAAATGTCTTTTGAGGAAGTAGTACTGGCATTGTTCAAAAGACTGAACCTGGAAAGCTGTGATATACTCTAAGAAAAGTTATCTAATTGGCTGTGGCAAAAGGTGTTTCTTTAAGTGCTGGGCTAATTCAGATCTAAGAGGGAAAAAATTATGGGTACTATATGATAAAGATTTTTAAGTTTACTTCCTTTTTTATTTTAATATTGTATGTAAAAAGTTGTGCTTTTATGTACTTATAGTTTTTAAAATATTTTTGAATTCTTTCATTATCATTCAAGCAGACCACATAATTTTACAGTATTTCTGAATATTAAAAAGATCACATTATGGCACTGTTCTCTAGTGACAAAGCACATTGAATACTGTATTTTCTCATATACCACATGTCCCCAAAGACGGACGCCTTGTTTTTTGGAAAGACAGAATGAAGAAAAAAGGATTTTTTCCAGAGTTATGGCCTCACAGAGCGGGGACAGAAACTAATGTTCAGCTCACTCACCTTCCCTTTCCTGCTCAGGCAAAAGGTACATGTTTATCCTATTGTAGCTGAATTGTCAGCAACTCTTGGATGCTCAGCTGAAATTATAGCTGCTGGTGAAGACTGGGCTCCATAGGCAGATCTAAAAGTTTGAAAAGAGCAAAAAGCTATCTACAGGGATATAAAACAGGAGAATAAAGACCAGGATTAGCTAACAGACAACAAAATTGCCAAAGAAAGGATAGCTGTATTAATGGAATGAGGATTATTGGAGAGAGTAATGTTAACACTTATTGGAGTAAATTAGCAGTAATCAGGTAGTTTATAATGATCCATTAATTCAGTACTTACTTAGTGATACCTAAATAGAATTGCCACTGAGGCTGCTGGGCAGTTGGTTTTAAATGTTGGGTAGAGCAGGAATTAAAGTGGGGTGCTGCTACACCCCTGTAGCACCTCTCTCCCAGTCTGCCTCCTTGACTCTGCCCCTTCCTCCATGCAGCTGCTGGAGGGAACAGAGGGAAAGAAGCATCAACCACCTTATGACATGACATCTCCATGTTTCTATTCCTGCCAAAAACTTAGCTTTGTCACTTAAGACATGCACCCCAATTTTGGAAGGCTAGTTTTTGAGGGAAAGGTATGTGTGGATTGTGGTACTTGACAGGTTTGAGCTGAGTGGGTGAATTAAAGGCAGCGTTCTTGAACAGAATATTGTGAGTACAGGTATTCCTATGCTACAGTGTGTTTTTAGCAGGGTGACTTAACCAGGGTTGAAATGCTGTGTTACCATGTTGCTTCTGGTATGAGAGCTGGTTTGGGTGTCTCTGTGCAGAACTGTATTGTGACATGTACCCAACATTAGGTCACGTATACGGATATGTCCAGCCTATACATTCCAAAAGAACAAGTCAGTGCTTCAAAGCTGTCCTCTCTCAAAAGAAATCCTCGGCTGAAGATTTTGTCCTAAGAGTATTTTTCATATGTTGGATTCATCAGAAGTGAACAACTGGAGAATGACCTTCCTGATTTATTATATTATGTATTTTTAACACTTGGTCCATTGTGGAGAAGATCTTTTTACCAATTTCCTGCTACCATGAAATAGGGATGAATTTCTATCTACTGCCATGTCTGTTCAGTTAAATATTTTAAGTGAAGTAGTCTTTAACCAATGACACTTCCTTTCTTTAAGTTAACAATCTGAAAGGTGATGTTTAATATCATAAATACTGAAAAGATCTAAATTAATTTTTATTAACTTTTCCAGCTTTGGCAATCAATTCAAATATCAGTATGTATAATTTTAGTATTCTTTATTTAGAGATATAAAAAGTTAATTTAATAAAACCTTAGGATTTTTAGTATGTCTCTGTAGAGTGTATGTCTTAAAGGGAAAGTCTTTTTGACCTTGACTTAAGTGCAGCATTTTAAATGTATGTATTTTCTTGATTATATAACTTAAACCTATGGGACTACTTTTTTTCCTAAAAAGTGTTTCCTGATGGTTTTTATAGCTAAAATACTGTATTGTATAGTGGTGGGGGGGAAACCTGATACTTTCCTGAAACTTGAGAGAATGCACTGTTCTAGCGCAGTAATTGACAACGATGTGGAAATTTGAACATAACTACAAATGTTAAGGTAAAGAGATTAATTATATAAGTCAGAAAATTCTAGAAGTTAAGATTGCAGGAGAGTCCTGTCTATGAGATGTTGCTGTTTCTGTAGACTTTACAGTATAGGTTCATAAAGCATTCTATATTTAAGTTTACATTTAACCAAGAAAAGTAAAATAGATATGTTCTCTGTATGTAACATACAGAGTTAATATTTCCATTCCTTTTTATCACTTGAATTTTCTAACTCATTTCCATGTTTTATCTCTGTGTTATACTAATATTGTCTAGCTTTATATGATTTTGTGGATTCCTAATAAGGGTGAGTGTAGGAAAAACACTAGTCCATTTAGACAGTGTAGAAGCTCTTCCAATTTCATTAGCAGATCTTGACGGTCTTTATCTCTGAAACTGATGAGTTGATATAATTTATTTCATATAAATTAACTAGTAAAGTAGTATTGTTAAGCATACTCTGTGTTGCGAAGGCTCACTTAAATTGTTTTGGATGATCACTTATGCTGCTACAGTGAATGCCTTTCTAGAAGCACAGTAGGGTCCAGTTAACACTATTTTAGCTGCTTTAACTTCTGAATTCTCTGACTGTTCTGGTACCTTTTTAAATCTTCAATTTGGATTTATTTGTACATACATGAGAAGTATGGGACATTATTTTAAAATAAATGTTTGGTGTATTGATTATTTGGATAATTTGTTCAATTCAGTTTTTGAAATAGCTGTTGATGGAAAATGCATATTTTAAATTATCCCTAATTTTTTCAGTTTTTGTTTTTTGAGAATGTCCTTACTGTGTTAAGAATATTCACATCTGGAGTCTTGTAACAGTCTAACTAATTATTAGCAGATGTTTTCATATTGTAGTTGAGTATTTCAGACTTTGTGTTTTTATAATTCAAGGAACTTTCTGTAAATCCATTCATATTGAAATAACAAATCATCATCTTTCAAGCAGAACATTATATTCTGTTTTTAGTTATATTATAGACATTGGTTTTTGTTTTAAAACAAATATTAACTACACTGTCTTGCCCGTGGACTGTATTGAAGCAGTTCTTTAATACATTCAGCAAGGACGTGCAGGCTAAAGTTTTTGAATGTGGGTACCTGTAGTTGGACCCTTTATTTTTAGGCACCTAAGGAAAGTTAATTGACTTTCAGATATGGTGAGTACCCCTAACTCCTGCTGA
>NW_005841920.1:2417999-2421746 GCF_000455745.1 Alligator sinensis
GTTGAGGGTTAGCTTGGTGATCTCAGTTAGAGGCATGAACTTCTAGACACTAAGTTTGAAAATTTTGACCTTAATATCTTAAGCTGTGGTACTGCAAAAAGTCCTCCCTTTTAAAGCTATAGAAATACTCTCAGAAGTAGAGAGAGGTAGTTAGCTATGTTTATGTGTAGTCAGGCAGAAGGCAGGATATAAGATGCACCTTGCAGACTAACTGAAATAGAGATGCATAAGCTTTTGTGAGCAAGAACTCACTTCATCAGAGAGCATTTGATGGAATCACAAACAGTCTGAAATATTCAGTATGGTACATCTGTACCCTGCCCCATGAGTAAGTGAGGTTTGCAGAATAAGGTGCTATGGGCCTAATCCAAAGCCCATTGAAGTCAATGGAAATCATTCTATTAAATTCAATGGACTTTAGACTGGAGCCCAACCAGAGTAATGTATTTGGTTGTAACTTAAGTTAGTTTTATGGGACGTTTTAGTGTACATAATTAAACTTTGCTCCCAAAAATCACAATTTATTTTTTTAATGCATTTTGAAAGCACAGAAACAGAACAAGTAATTTCTGCATGTGGCTGCTTTAGAGCAGTGTTTCTCAACCAGTGGGACGCAAAGGTTGTGTAGGTGGGACTTCAACTCATTGCCCAATTGAATCAGTTTTTTGCACTTCAAATAGTTAAATCAACAGCTATCTCGAACAGTGCAATTTGTGGAGTTTTGTTTTTATCATGGTGGGACCAGGGTTTTTTGACAAAATGGTTGGTGGGACATAAGGTGCAAAAGGTTGAGAACCACTGCTTTAGAGAAAACATGCTTACTGGTTGGCAGTAAAAGGAAAATGTTGATTTTAATTTTTTAACCATGCAGAATTAATAGATGTAGAATAGTATGGCATTAGTTGGAGACTTCATAGAACTGCTCCCTGCCTGCTGTAGTTGAAGTCAGTTCTTTCAACCCTAAGCAGTAAAATTCCATGATTCAACTACTCTTCTCCCTCCAAAAATCATGAGACTTAAATTTGTGCATTGTTGGAGGATTTTTTTTATTTATTTTTTTTTTTTTGTAGTTTATTAAGTGCACTTGAGGCATAGTTTGAAAAAAAAATCAACCTTGTTGTCAAGATTCGTGCTGGGTTTTGGTTTTGTTGTTCTGATGGAATCTATAGCAATATCTCTTCCTATTTTGAGGGCATGGAAATGAGGTACTAATGCCTCTGTTTGTACATGGTGTGATGACATAGCATTTACTGTATTTCCAGATAATGAACTCTAGTTATTACTAAAAATTGATTAGTTTTCCATCTTTTTTTCTCTAGGTATACCAATAACTGTGCCACCACCAGGTAAATTTATTTAGATATTTTCTGAAATGTTATTAAGAAATGTAGAACTTGAATGTAGAACACAAAGTTGCCTATGTTTCTTGTTTATATCAATAGGTCAGTCTGTAAATACAGTGCTGTACGTGAAGCTCTAGGCCCAGTTGTTTTTTGGCAAGATAGATGTGGAATAGTTTTAATATTCTTGAATATTCTGTATGTCAGTTACTTAAAATAGTTCATTTTTTGCTATTCCCCCAATCCTTTCCTTTGCAAAGAAAAGATTTGTTTTAACAGCCAATTTGTGATGTTTTCCAATTTAATATTACAGGCTTTCCACCCCCTCCTGGAGGTCCACCACCTTCCCTTATACCAACAATAGAAAGGTAACCATTTTTTAAAATTTTCCCATAAAACAAAATCTCTCTCTCTTAACTTTCTTAACCGTAAAGTTATAGTTATTTCAAGCATTTGTACAATATCCAAAGCTTTTATGTTGTTTATGTATAAAAGGCTTGTTGTTATTTTTTTCCCCTCATCGGTGTTATACTCTAAGTATCAGGTTTTAATACAGTTTATATAGTTACGTATAAAATACTTCAGTGTCATTTGATAGAACTATCAAAGTATATTGGTGCCAATATAGTACATCAAGCAGCTCTTCCATTAGTTAATATAACGATTATTCAAAGATTCTCAGGTTGCCCAAAGGCTTACCCAACTTAATCTTACCACTTTTTTTCTAAAACAAAATATGTATGACAAAAAGGTAGTCAAATTCAGGCCATCAAAGTCTAGAAAGTTCCTTAATTAAGTTGCAACACAATATGATGTCATAATATTTCACAACCATCCTTTGATGAAGTAAGATGTAGTCTCCATATTATATCTGAGAGTCAGTGGTTAAGGCCAAAATCATTGCATCTCTTAATTTTGGGTGCTGACTAGGATCTGATTTTTTTCAGAGCACTTAACATTCTTGTAGCACTTTATATTATATTTAAAACTTTTAGTGACTTCAGTTGCAGTTGGGTGTTCATCAGTTCTGCAGATGAGGTGGACACAGGAACTACCTGTGACAAATCTGTTACATAAGAAATGTTGTTTTCTCCCTTGCCCCTTTCACTGCCTAACTTCTGTAACAAGTGTGGTGGGGTCAGACATACAACAGTTGAATAATAGCAAGCTTTGATTAATTTTTTGCATACAGAATATTGCAAGAGTTTGTGAAAACAATAGTAAGCATTCAATTACATGAAACTATATTAGCCTTCACTGAGCATTTTAATCCATAAACAGTACCTCTGCTATATGAATTAATGGGTCAGTTACTAGCAGTTTATAGAATTATCTACTAGGTGGCCTAGCCACTAGAGTGCAATACTTTGTAATTGGTGTAAAAAAGGATGTGGGATGGGACCTAGAACTCTTGAGCTCTGCTCTGGAATTTGAGAGGTGTATTCTTAAGTGGATAGAGTCTTCTGCCCTGTCTCCTCAAGCCTGTGCCCTTATACCCTATTATACTCCCATGAACATCAAGTTTACGTCTAAGAGAGTAGAGAATAATGGTAGACTTTAAAGTGCTCCTGTGCACACATCTACACATGAGCCTGTGTCATGAGCAAATTGAACCTGACAGGAGCAGCAGCCAAGGGAAGTTCCAGGTTTCTCCACGTGCCAGTCCTGGCAGGGGACATGGGGGCTTAGCCCTGAGCTCTGGAGAGCAGAGGAAGCTATCCTGGCTCAGCGGGCAGGTCCATCCCAGCTGGGGGAGATGGGGCTGGCCCCAAGCCCCGGGATGGCAGGGGGAGCTGTCCTGGTTACAGGTACCAGAAAATGGTGCATTAGACTAATATACTGTGCAGTAATTGCTGCACACATATAGACGGTGATGCTTTACTGCGCATAAGATTAATGCAGGGGTGGGCAAAATGCAGTCTGTGGGCCACATGTGGCCTGCCAGCCCATTCTATCCGGCCTGCGGGGCCCCTAAAAAATTTAGAAAATTAATATGCATCTGCCCCTGGCTGCCTGTCATGCGGCCCTCAATGGCTTGCCAAAACTCAGTATGCGGCCCTCCACCCGAAATAATTGCCCACCCCTGATCTAATGTGTAGTGTTGCACTGATAGAGATTTTGGGGGCTAATGCTGATAGCCAATTTTTAAGGAGGCATATTGGCCTATACTGATCCGACTTCTGATACACAGCCCTGCAGCTTGAAGAGCCGCGTCCAGCTGATAAGTCTGTTGTGGAAGGGAAAGCGGGGGGCAAATCAAGGCCCTTGCGGTGAGGAAGTAGGGCTGAGGGTGGGATGGGCACTGTTCAGCCAGGGTGGGGCATGGGATAGAGCCATACCTCATCCGGGGGTGCCTCTGGATCTGCACAGGCAGGGTGGGCTGCTGCTGGGGGCTGGGGCTGCATTT
>NW_005841920.1:2421756-2437996 GCF_000455745.1 Alligator sinensis
TTGGGAGGGGCCACGGCAAATTTTGGGGTGACTTCAGCCCCCTCCCAGTGCCACTGCTTCTCACCCCAAGCGCAGCCTGGCCCAGCCTCCACCGGGAAAAGTCTGATGCCACCCTGGCCCCAGCCCATAGTTGCAGTCTGCCCTGCCCTGCCCCACACAGATCTGGGGGCATACGCCCTTCCCCTGTGCCCTCCCATGGTGCATCCAGCAGTGGGAGCTGCCCTCCCTATGCCCCCCGAATGAGCTGCAGCTCCATCCTGTGCCCTGCCCCAACTGGGCAGCGCCTGCCCCAGCTACTGCCCTACCCCCAGCCCCACTCTTCCCTCACCGCAGGGGCTTTGATCTACCCCCCCATGCCTCTTTGTTCCCCCTTCCCCTTCTACCACAACAGACTTACCAGCTGCACGCAGCTCTTCAAACTGCAGGGCTACATATCGGCAATTGGATCGTTATCGGCTGATATGCCTCTTTAAAAATTGGCTATCAGTATCGGCCCCCAAAATCTCTATCGGTGCACCCCTACTTAATGATTATGTCCTTTGCAGGTAGTGTAAGGGATCAAGGCTGGAGTGCAAGCATAAGACTACCATACAGTTGGCTCTAGCTTTTTGCAGATTCCTTGAAATTGACCAGATTTAGGGGAGGTCCTCAAGCCTCTTTTGTGATGTATAGCACAGAATAGCAAACTACCCACCCACCTTCCAGGATAGTGTTGTGAAATCTTTGAGGAAATCCTCCGATTTCCTCCAGTGTGTTTTAATACAGATGATTTGGGGTTTCATTTTATATATTAGCGAAGTTCTTTTATTATGGCTCTGTTTTTAAAGAGAACAAAGCTAATACAAAGTACTGTTTATGAAGGCCTGAGGAGTTTGTGTTTTTGGATTGTTATGGTTTTTAATTACTATTTTTTTTATTAATTTAGGGAATATTTTATAGAGGCTGTTCAGTACAGTATAATTTCTGTAAAAGAAAATTATCATTGATGGAGATACAAGGTTTTAAAATAATCTTTACAAATATTTTTAAATATTCAGATATTTTATAAGGCTTTCATTATACAGTTGTTTAAAACCAAACTGATCCAATAGTTTTCTTACACTCTGAAGTTGCCTTTCAGCAAAAACGTAGCACATAAGTAAATATGTTGAGTAAGGTGAAGATAATTAATTCAAGCTCTCTAGGAAGCAGTAAAACTTATCAAAGATGATTGAAAGTTGAATTAAGCTCTTTCTGCATATTGTCCTTTTCAGCCTTTCTATATTTTACCTATTTAAATTGGCTGCCATTGAAAGAAGTACATCATGAAAATGTGAAATTGATTCAGCGGAATATTTATAGAATGAGCCATCGAAGCTCACCTGTTTTTTATACATGTGTAAGAAAAAAAGAGATTCACTTATTTAACAGGAAGAGTATGAGGAAAGTTTCATTCATAGATTTGCTTGTTGCCAAGCATTTGGGCATGGAGTTTGATTGCTTTGCCAATTTTGTTGAATTTTCTTGGAATAGAAGCAATGTGTTAAATTGGGGAGAAAAAACAATGAAGACTAAACAGAGCGGATATCGTAATATAGAGCATCTCTTCAAGCATGTTTTGAAAACGTTTTTTCTTGAAATATCAGCAACTTCTTGAAATAGAAATTATAAAGATAGAACAGAATAGTTTATATGTAATAGAGAACATTTGTTTTGGTGTGTTTTAGAAACAAATGTTAAAAATTGTGAGCGTTATATATTAATATGGTTTTTAACATGGCTATTACAAAAAATAATATAGATATATATATGACTTCTGTGTTGAATGCAATTTGTAATTAAATTGCTCTTTTAAATTAATGCTTTAAAAGGAGAATTTAAGTATGTCCTCTTTTAACATAGTTTGTTATAGTCAATTGTAAAAATTGTGAAGAATAAAATTAGGTATTATGCTCCTGAATCGAGACAGTTTTAAAACAGGACCCTAATGCCTATTTACTGTTCAACAGTGGACATTCCTCCGGTTATGACGGTCGCTCTGCTCGTGCATTTCCATATGGTAATGGTGAGTATGTTGATCAGACTTGATGATTTTACTTAGGCTTTTTCAAAAATTGTTTAAAATAGTTGTAGTCTGATTTTAGTTAGGCCTCTTCTACGCTTGCACATGTAGCTCAGGCAGACACAACTTGATATAATGCATGATCAATACAATCATACCACCTGCCATGCCATATGCAATTGTGTGGATTGTGCATTAAATCCAATTACACCTTATTGCCAATGTAGGGGGAGCCCAATCCTGGGCTCCCCTGCATCTGGAAGAAGCAGGCTCCCACAGCTGGGAGCCCCCTTTTCTGGGAGGGCTCCCAGGTGCAGGCACCACACACAGCCAGGACTGTGTGTCCTGCACCTGACAGGGCTCTTGGTCCCAGCTGTGCCACATCAGGTGTGGGACTTACACTCCCAGCTGTGTGTGTAGGCTCTGGGATTTAATGCATCTCTGAACCTTGGGGATCATGGCTGCCTCGGTCTCCCGAACCTTTGGGGATCGCAGCTGCCTCAGTCCCCCAACCCTGAGTTTCAGCTGACAGGGCTTCCAGCTGCATGGAGAGACCCTGTTTCACATGCAAATTAAAGCTTGAGAGCATCCAACTATAAAGGTACTACATATTTTTGAGGTCTAACTTTATAGCTGGTTGGAGCTTTTTATCATGTGATAAGTACTTTGCACGTGTAACTGGTTTTAAGGTAATTGCATAATTAAGCAGTTAATTGCATGATACCTGTGACGTGTAGAGGGGGCCCTAATAATCTAAACCAGTCTTTTCACTGTTTACAATTTTCTCATAAAACTAAAGGTTGTATGTTATTTTAATCAACTAACTAGCAGCTTAGATTGGTTCCCCTGGTGATCATATGGTGCATATTTACTTATGTTCCTTTTATTTTAAAAAGTTAAAATAGATTCTTTATTGTCTTTGTTTATTTCTTTTTTTTATATTTGTATCAAACACTGGGAGATGCAGTGTTTGTGTAAAAGACTGTATGTTCTCTAGCTAGGTTTTGCACAACAGATAAACAGACATTCTTTATATTACAGATATCTTCAAAATAAGCTTTGTTTACAAACCAGATTTAATGATGGAAGTCTGAAAGATGCATCTCTGCTGGTTGTTTTCCTGGTAGTTTTGAATATTGAAAAAAGTCCTTGAATCAGCTTGCTGTTCCCTCAATGCAAGAGGGTTGTAGTGCAAAGGATAATCCTTTATGGCTGCCACTCACATTCCATATGTGTGCACCCTTTCAAGGCCAAGTTTATTTGAATATTACCAAAAAAACTACATTTAAAGAAAATTGACATTGAACAGAGAACTTCAGTGCTGGCATTTTCTAACTTCTGAGTGCTTCAGTTTGAAACTTCAGCATCGTTTAATCTGTAGTTTTCTAACTTTATAAAGAAAAAAAATGAGACAACGAGTTCCATCATCCATGCAAGGGGACTGGACCTGGTCCCTTCCAGCCCTTAACAATCTATGAATCAACACCCACATCATTTAAAAGAAGTATTAGAATCTGTAGATCAGTAGATTTCAAACATTTTGGACTCCAGGCACCCCTTTGGAAAATTCCAGTACTTAGCTTTCATTTTTCACTCATTTTTAGGAATCCGTAGTGACAAAAACATTGACTTTTGTGGTCTTTCTGAGTTCTTTGTAACAGAAGAATTGCTGTATTATTGTTCTGTAGTCAAAAAACAAGTGAAAAAGGCTAAGTATAGGCAGTAAAAAAAGCCTGAGACAGAATCAATCTAATCTAGGGGCAGGCAATTATTTTGGGCAAAGGGCCACTTACTGAGTTTTGGCAAGCCATTGAGGACTGCGTGACAGCCAGCCAGGGGCAGATAAATATTAATTTTCTAAATTTTTTTTTAGGGGCCCTGCAGGCCAGATGGCAGGCCATTTAGAATGCCCTGGCAGGCCGCATGTGGGCCGCGTTTTGCCCACCCCTGATCTAATCTGTGCAAGTTTCTCTAAGACAGTGGTTCCCAGACTGTGGGTTACAACATCAGCAAATGGGGTCATGATAAACAGGGATCCAGGTTTTCTATATGCTGCAGAAAAACACGGATTTTCTCCTTTAAAACAGAAAAACATGGGAAAACAGATTTCCTCTTGCAGGCTGGCAGAGTTCCAACCTGCATGGGGCTGGGATGAGCGGGGAGGGCAGTTGGTGGCAGAGGTCACCATGTGCATGTGCACGTGCACATGCATGTGGCAGCCAAGCACTGGTGGAGAGCAGCTTCCACAGCTCCCTCCAGGTAAGTCTATGGGGGCAGGGAAGGTAGGGGGCACAGGCGACGTGTTGCGGGGGGCAGGCAACACAATGGGGGCATGGGGGACCACAGACAACATGCCAGAGGGTGGCAGGGGGGCCAAGGCACCCTGGTCAGGCGGGGCATGTGCCTCCTGAGACTTCTGTGCCCACAATCAGGTGTGGGGCTACAGCTGGGCTGCACCAGCTCCAGACAGAAGCCGCCTCTGCAGCCCAGTGGGTGGGACCCAGTGCAGGAGGGAGCACCATGCCATCATGGCTACCAGGGTGAGGCATGGCAGCAACAATGGCATGGAGTTGTGTCCCTGCTGTTGCCAGATGTGCAGGGGGCACCTCAGCTTGGTGGCCATAGCAGTGCGGCACTCCCTTCTGCACTGGTCCTGCCCACTGGACCGCAGTCTGGAGGGAGGGCAGCAGGGTGGGAGCCCCGAGCCCACAGTGGGCAACCCACATCCTCCCTCATCCCATAGGCTCTGCTCCAGCTGTACTGCCCATGTGGGAAGGGACGTGGGGAGAGCTGGGTTCTGTGCTCTGCTCCAGATGCAGCAGCCTCTGCCTCTGCAGGCAGCAACCAGGGTGGCCAGGGGGTTGCAGACCCTGGTCCTTTGGCACCAGCAGGTCTGGGGGGCTGTGGGAGAGGAGTGAGGGGCACTGGCAGGGCTAGGGTATTGTGGGTGGAGAGTGAGGGGTCACGCTGAGGAACTGGGGTTATGCTGACAAAGTTTGGAAGCCACTGCTCTAAAAGTTTTCAAACTTTTTGCATCGGTGTACCCCCTGGCAGCCGGACACAGATCAATGTACCCCTGGCCACCAAGTTGGGGGGTGGCACACAGCCGGATGTGGAGTGGCAGCAGCTGGCATGTGCGAGCTTCCCCCCTGCATCCAGCCAGGCAGGCAGCAGCAGTGCAAGATGCTGCGTGGTGGCACTCTGTCCCTGCCTACACACGTGTACCCCCTAGTGCTGTTTCAGGTACCCCCATAACTTAATAACCCACATAACGTAATTCCACGTCAGATATATAGCAGGAGAAATTTCAACCAAAGGATTAAAGTTTGGCAAAGTTAGAAGCAACAAAAAACAGTTTTATGTTAGACAGCTTTTTCTCTACCTGTACTGCTTCTAAAATATATATTCACAAGAATAAACTTCCCCTTGACAGAACTCATAATGTCAACTGGTAGGCTTCATTTATGTATTTATTGGTTACAAAAGTTAACCTATATCTATCCACTTTTGCTTCTACTTAGAAGGCTGTTTCTGGCCTTCAGGCTTGGTACCAATATCACACTGAACACACAAGATTCTCGTAGTGATAATCATTCCAACAGTGAATATTTACCATTTCTTAGGCAAAGTAAAAGCCAGAACACAGTCTCCATGTGTGGTTGTGGTGATCAAGAAGCAAGTGAGAAAAATCTAATGGAAAGTTAGAGGGGTATCTAATTGTGAATGGGCAGACCAGAATCGTAGTTTCAGGTAACAGATAACAGATGTTGGTCAAAGTTACTCTTGTAATGGAAGACAGATGTGAGCTGATAAGTGCTTGTGTCCAAGTATTTTTAACTGTCTCTTCAGTGTTAAATCTAGTTTCTAGATATTTTCCCCTCTGTTGTTCATTTTAATGTGCATTGCAATCACTCTACCTCCAGTGAAGTCAAGCTGAAAATGACACTCCCGTGGAACTTGTGAATATTGCCCATTAGGTCAGTTGAAAGAGTTAATCAGAGAACATCTTTCTCTCTCCTTTCAGGCTGGTTTTCTCTGGAATGTATTAAGATTCAATTTCTGTTTTATTGTTTTGGAGAAGAAAAATCTATTGGCAGATTATAACCCATAAATCCATCACTTGATTGCTTTACACAAAAGTTTTATTTCTGAAAGAGAAACTATTTTAACTCTTTCTAAAAATGTCAGATGTGTATGGATGACTGCTTCATTTGTGTGAAATGGTATGATTTGAGAGTAAATGAGGGATTTGATTTTACATCCCATTAAATGAAAGTACCTGGGTTTTGGTTTTTTTTCAATTAATTTGTTTTTAATTAACTAGGCCTGTTAAAATGTGTAAGCAAAAACTGTATCTGATAAATATTCTTAATTTTTTTTTTATAGTATATGTTCTGTTTGTGTTTATTAAATGTCTAAAATGTGCTGTAAGTTTTCACTGGGTATAACTCCAGTATTTTAAAAAGGAAACTCATTTTTTTTTTTAAAAATGCGTCTTGGACACTGTCTTTATTTCATAAATAGACCTCCTGGGCAAAACCCTGGTAATCGATACTTTTTGAGAGGTAGTTAGCCATGTTAGTTTCAAGTCAGGAAGAAGGCAGGGTAGATTTGCACCTCATAGACCAGTGGTTCTCAACCGTCTTTGACTTGAGGCAACCCTTGATAGATGCAAGGCACCACTCAGAAAATGCCAGCTCCTAATTTTCACTCTTTTATTTTTCTGCAATTAAAAATAATAGAGCAATTCTTCTGTTGCAAAGAACTCAGACCATAAAGGGCCAGGATGTTTTTAACACTATTTTGCACACTATGGCTTCCTTTTGAAATCTCTGGTTTATCTTGTGAATCATGTTTGATTCACACCTAACTGTGTTGATTGTATGGCACTGGTGTAGTACAAAGCAAATAGCCCTATTTAGCATCAGCCTCTGTTTTGAATTTAGGGGACTATAGTTTGAATGGCTTCACTGATTATAGTAGTATCAGTATGCACTACCTAGAATATGATTAAGAGTGAGGGCTTGTCTATATTTGGAGGTATACTAAAATGGGAATAAGTATGGATTTATAATTGTGGATTAAGCTATATTGGGGGGGACTATTGTGAAATACTATATTTACTTAAATGTAAAACAACTCGGAATATAACAGTTGTCTTGTATTACATATAATTAGATTCTATGTATGAAAAACATTTAAATTTGTTATGATTTTCCAAAGGTATAGGTTGTAGCCATGTTGATCTAAGGACATAGGCAGACAAGGTTCTTTGGGTAAATCTGATATCTTTTATTAGACTAACTAAATAGTTGGAAAAATTCTTCTTAGCAAGCTTTCGGATATAAATACCCTTCTTCAGGCTCAGGAAACATCTGCAGTTGGTGTGCGCTCTTCCTGGAGGGAGTTGGTGGAAGAGCACAAACCAACTGCAAATGCTTTCTCAGCCTGGTGAATGGTATTTATACCTGAAAGCTTGATAAGAAGAATTTGTCCAACTATTTGAGTTGGTCTAATAAAAGATATTATAATTTTACAGGTATAGACTCTAATTATTGAAGATGTGCCTCAAATTTTGTTTCCTTCCCACTGCTATAGCAGGGAAAATAAGTCTGGGGTTTTAGGTGCCCCCTTGTCCTCTGCCCCTACAACTTCTTCCCCCTACATTACCTCCCCTCCTTTACTGTCAGACCCTGCTCTCCCTAAGCACATGGAAATGAGGGGCAAATTTGAAAACGCTGTCTTTGAAATAAATATGCCTGTAGTAATTTAGTTCCTCTAGAGTTAATGCATGTTACCTTTTTTGAGACTCTTGCAAGTTTTAGCACAGGTAAAAGTATATTTACCATTTTAGTAAATATACTTAATATTACCATTTTAGTAAATATACTTTTAAAGCCGCACTTTTGTATCTATTTATATATAGTGAAACCTATGCATGATATTAGTCCAAAGTCAAAAGGCTCACGATTTACCATATAGTTCACTGCCCTGGGCCTCAGCAGAGTCAACAGTGTTTCAGATTATGGTAACCCTATAGTTCAACACTGCTCATTATCTGTGTGTACTCCAGGTACCCCCTACATGTATGTTTGGGGCCATATTTGGTGATGTTTGCCAGACATTTAAGGCTGGTGAAGAGACAGAAATAATTGGGAAAGAAAGTCATAGCTCAGCTGTGGGAGTGAAGAGGAAGTTGAAATGTGTTCAGTGTAGTAGCTCACTATGACTTGAAACAGACAGTGCTGAGGGGGACTGCGCGCAATGTGCACCACCTTGTTCAGATGGGCTATACTTGCCTATCCTTGTAGTAGGTTCCCATCAGGAAATACCATGACCATGAAGGTGGCAGGGGGCAGTACTCTAACCAAGTAGGTGCCTTACAAGTGGCTTTGTGTAGTGGAAGGTGCACCCTTGTCTGCTTGCAGACGGGACTCCCTACGAGAGCCTCATAGTTAGCTACCCACTGCTCAGCTTCCAATGGGAGGATCTTGGCTACACACGGACTTTATGGAAATGGGAGACTCCTCCCTAGCTTGCTCCTGCTGCCATATGGCTGAGGGCAAGTGAAGCTCAAGGGCACCCAAACCCCAAGACTCTGGGCTTGGGTCTGCATGTAGGATGTCTGCCAAAAGATTTGGAAGCATCTAAAGCCCCAGGCTGGGGTGGAGGATACTTGCTGGTAGCAGGGCCACATATGGTTTTTGGATGGTTAAAATGGATATGGACCTGATCTGGCTAATTTGACCCGAGCAAGAAAAAAGTTCCTTTAAAAAAAAAAAAAAAAAAAGAAAGTAGGTTCCCATCAGTATGTTTGCTTGATATGGTCTTGTTCAGTATTGGCTGCATTTAATCAACTTCACAGTTTCTTTCCTTTACTAAGCACATGCTGCTTTTGGTCGCAGTTTAGAAAGACAATGTATTTAATGAAGTTTCTTTGTATGCAAATGTAAGACCAGGGTACTTTATTCCCCATGCTAATTAGTGGGAAAAACCTCCTCATATGTTCAAGTAAATACAGTATATGTTCATACAGGACTTAGCCATTCAGGAACAGTTATTCCAGAGTATTTCAGTAAATATCCAAGTTTAGACAAGCATTCACACTTAAATTCCTGGCTGCTTTTTCTGCTGTGTTCTCTGTTGCTGTTTCTCTTACTGTGAGCAGTCAAAGGAGGGGACTGTCAGAATCAACAGAGCAGATGGTGTTAAATCATCAGTATACATCTCCTCTGATAGTCAGTCCTCTGAAATTTTAACGTTCTTTGTCAATTAACAGTTGGATTAGATTATCAGAATGACAGAGGGGCAGAATTATTTAGGAAGCAATAAAAAAAAATCTGATCTGAAAGTTTCAGTCTTTCTTCTCTTTGTGAAGAGAAGTATGAACCAATACTCCCAATGTATTGGTTCATCCCTGGATCACTAGAATATCATTTTTGGCCATGACGCCAGCTGTGTTCCCATCTCAGAATCATTCAGAATGTATAAACCGCAGCGATCATCTTCCAGGATTGCCATTCTGATACCATTGTCTGTCTCTGTTCTTCCGCTGCATCAAACCCAAGTTCCTTGTCTTTGTTTTTAAGGCTGTCCACCATGTAGCCTTACTCTATCATACCTATTAAATTATTGTACTCTTGGCACACACCAGCCATTGTTCTGCCAATGAAGCAACTTATATAGTTAACTTTCCTGCTTCTCCTGGAAGCACCTCTTGCTTTCTCTTGTGCCATTTGCTATTCATGGGAAAAACTCATCAGAATTTGGAAAGTTGCCTTTTTCCACTTTTTCGTGCTGTATCTGATTCTCTTAGATAGTTCCTTCAGATAGAAAAAGTGTCTGTAAACAGAGAATATATGTTCTGGAGACTATTGCTATTGTGGCTGATCAGTGGTATCCTTGGAATAAATCAGTCATTTAAGAAAGAAACTTTTGGAAATGGAATTATGTTTTAATTTGATGTTTTATGGAAAAGTGTTTCTATTCGTTATTTAAAATTCCGTAAAGATATGGGCACATCTTACCTACACTTTTAGAAGCCCACCTGCTAGATTATTTTTAAGCTATCAAATTTTCAAAACAGTTTTTAATTTAACATTATACATCTTGCTTATTTATTGTTCTGGCTTGTATGTGCAGATAATCTTTCCCATATAATGTTCTTTCCCATATAAGTATTGCAAAAACAATTTCACACAGATTCACAGAAGTTTAGGGCTGGCAGAAACAACTTTTTTCTTGTACAAACTAGACACAATACTTGCTGTTTAATACAACTTGGTACAACTTTATTTTTATGAAACTCTTCTCCAAAACTATTGCTTTACGTCAATTCCTTCTGCTGGAACTCTCAATTATCATACCTTTAGTTGTTGCTCCTCTCCATGTTACAAAAAAAAAAAAGTAAAATTTCATAACTTAAATTAAAATATTCTGTTGTCTAGTCTGGTCAAGCCCTGAAGACTATACATGCTTAGTTGACATCACGGCAAGTCAAGGAAATTAACAATCTTTAAAGACCAGCTGTTTCTTGCTATTTCTGGCTGCTTTCCTTAGGAGAATTTCAGTTTTGGCAGCGTAATAGACAAAAACACTATTGTTCTGGGATGTTGTTTCTGTTAACTGTTTGCTTCTTCTGTATTCCTGTAGTGGAATATTAGTTAATGTTCATTTTTTTGTTAGATGTACAGCATTGTAGATCCTCTTGTGCTCTGGGTTATTTGAGTTTTCACTGGAAATAACATTTTAAGGAGGCAATTCTTTTCCATCGCTCCACCATTTGCTCAGAGCATCTTTTTTTTTTTCCCCCCTTAGATCCGTTGACAAACCTTGGTCTTAAAATTATGCCAAAGCACTGCACTTCATGTATATCAAGAGGCATTCTAGACAGGAAAGACTGAAAATCCCTCTTCAGAATCCCACTGGCTCTCTTACTACTTATAACATGCAGTATTGATGCAACACTTCATTTTTCAAAGCTACATGCATTTGTTAACTTTGCCTACAACACCATGTGACTTACAAGGAAAGAAGCTGAGTCTCACTGTAATCTTGAGCAAATAATTTAACTGCAAAGGGATATGCTGGCAAAACATATTAGAACTGTAGAATTCTTAACCTCCAAACTTGCACTAAATCCACTAGCTAGTGCTGTAGTAAAATGAAGCAGTGACTCTTGAGCAATATGAGGCACTCCTGTTAATCCATTCTCTGAGGCAAAGTATTGTCAATCCAGAACATTATTATTGGACCATTAAGTCAGACCTTGAGTCATTTTAATCTTTTTTGGTGTCTTACCATTGTAGGATAATTTTTTTGTATCAGACTTCTGGTTACATAAAAAAAAAAACCCTGGATTGCTCAAGGGTGTTTATTTCTTTTAATGCATTAAAGTAGTCTGACTATCAATATTTCTTCTTAAAAACAAGTATATCATGTCTTCAAAAAGTCTCAGACCAAAGAGCATGATATTTCATTTTCTGAAAATGTAACATGTTTTAACTGTAATAATAGTTTTGGTCAACATTTATCAGAAACATAACTTGAATAAATCTAAAATTATAGCCTTCTGTTTCCCCCAGCGAAGACATTTTATAATTGTATTTTGTCTCCAAACAGACTTTGAAAAAAAATGTTAAATAGGAAATTTTTAAAAAATAAAACATTTAAAGTAATGATCAAAAACATTTTATGCTTAACGTCTAGTACTAACTAACTTTATTTTGCACATTTCATTACTTCTGTGACTTTATTCAGCTTATATATCTTAAAGAAAAAAAAAGTTAGAAGGACTCTTTCTTCACACTTCTGAAGTGTACTTTCTGAGCCACAGTGTTTAAAAGCATGCATAATTCATGTTTGTTCTAGCTCTGATACTTCGTGTATGCTTTGTTTTTACAAAAGTAAAATAACTCTGATCGCATAATTGTGAATCTTTTTAGGATGTTTGTATAATTATTTTCCTTGTAATTAAGGCAGGCAGACATTTTTATTCTCCACAGTGCCTAATTGAACAAACAAAATATACTCTGCTTTTATACATCATGGAATTAATGTGCAGTTGACTTCCTGAGTCTTTGGATTGTTGTCATTAGAAACTTGTGGAGGAGGAATTGGAAAAAAACTGTGTGGGGTATATAAAAATTTCTGTCATTTCAAATGTGAATCATATTGCATTTTTCAAACCTTATCAGCTTTTGTTCTTTCTAATATTAGCATTTTTTTCTTTAGTCACCTTTCCGCACCTTGCAGGTTCTGCTCCTTCATGGCCTAGTCTTGTGGAAACCAGCAAGCAGTGGGATTATTATGCACGAAGGGAGAAAGAAAGGGAGCGAGAGCGAGAGAGAGACCGAGAAAGGGACCGGGATCGGGATCGGGATAGGGAACGAGATCGGACCAGAGAGAGAGAGAGGGACCGAGATCATAGTCCAACTCCAAGTGTGTTCAACAGGTTAGTATAAATACTTGGCTGCAATAGTCAAGACGTACATTTTTTGTGCATATCAAATAATGTGCGTTAGCATTTAAAGTCTTAGTGTGCAGCTAGATATTCTTAAGGGACAGGAAGGTGTGGTTCTCCTTCCTCTTTGTTTTCTGTTGGGAACTATACCAAAAAATTTCAGATGTAAAATAGAAGTGTCAAATTTTTTATTTGAAGTGCAGAAAGCATCACAAAAGGATTTAGGGTTTATGCTTGACCTCCTTAGTTCCACAAACATTCGTAGAAGTATTAAATGAATCTTGGTTCTATCACTGTTACTTTGTAATTGGAATTCCTAATTCTCTGCCAAAAGCAATGTCCTGCAACAATTGACCCTAATTTGAAGCAGTGGTGGTACTGGCTACTAAAAGGGGGTTAGTTTTTTTGGTGGATTTTGTGATTAGTTCAGGATGAATAATGCTGTGCCTTTGCTATTTATTTGTTAATAAATTTTATAACAGGTTTTACTCTTAAGGTCAAAAACATTTTTTGTTTCCAAACTGCTAACTTTTATTGGGATTTTGACTCTAACAGTTTTTATTTTTAAGTGATTAAACTCAGATTCTGTTGAGACATTTGGTTTGTTTATGTGTAAAAACATAGAATGTATCAGGTTGAACTGGTGTGACAAGAACATGCCAGATGTCTGCGGGCTTGCCAAGGTTACATATATTTACTTTTTTTTGAGGAAGTTTGCTCATGCATTTCTAGTGCTTGTAAATTATTTTGCGGTAAATCATGTAACTTCAGTTAATTTTATTTTTTTCACTTTCAAATTTACCGTGTGTGCGCATATGAGAGAGAGCACACAAGAGTGAGCACATGCTATTAAAGATGATTTGGGAGCTATCACTCTAATTGTCTTATGTTGTGGAATGTGAGAAGAACACCAGGAGTCAGTGTTACCTTAGTTCAGACAGTTTGGCAGTGTTTTCTGTTAACTTTATCTATTGATACAGGCAGAAAAAAAAAAAGAATTGTGAAAGGCCCAAATTAGGTGCAAGAAATCTTTTTTAATTTCGTGCAGACACTGACATTGTGGCGGTGATGTCCTGTACTATGTGTATGTTTTATATTACAAATTACAAGGTCAGTTTTTAAGAACTTAAGACCAGTTTAAACATCTGTTTCTCAGGCAGCTTGAGTGAAGGCCAGAAAGAAGACTGGTCATTCAAGGGTGCTTGAAATGAGCCTTAATGGCTTCCAGGCCTGGAGAAGTCTCTCTGCTTCTGCCAGAGTTATCAGTTAGGGAGGGGGAAGAGGAGACTTCATCTTTTTTTATGTGACTAAATTATCCACCATCTGCAGCAAAGCTACTGCCACATGGCTGTGTAAGAAACCAAGAGGCCCTTAACTTGTTAAAAAAACAAGTTGGCTTGTGAATAACAGAGAAGGTAGGAGAAGACTTAATGAAGACAGACCATGCAGACACAACAGTGTTGGGGGGGTTTTAAGGTTTATTTACAATTTCATTCAGTTTTTAAAAATGAAACCACCTATAGGGAGGAGGAGAAGAGGATGAACTATTTCAGGAAGCACAAAGATGTGTTTCTTTTATTTTAGGGACAAAGTACTTACCTGTGGTGTCATAGAGAAATAGGGCTAGAAGGGACCTCCAGAAGTCATCTAGTCCAACCCCCTGCTTGAGGCAGGATCATCCATATCCAAACTATTCCATACAACCATAATCTAAACCAGGGGTAGGCAATCCCTGGTATGGGTGCCAGAGTGTGGCACACAAAGGCATTTTACTTGGTACACGGACAGCGGGAAAGGGGCTGGAGCTGCACTGCCACAACAAGGATTTGGGTCCCTTGCAGCTCTTGTGCTATATGCCCCTGGCATGCTAACATCTTACAGTTTGAGGTTGCAGGTGTTTTTGGCATTCTGCCCAAAAACATTGCTGACCTTTGATCTAAGCTGTACATAAGACTACCCTCAACCCTGACACAGAATAGGTCTAACACCCTAACCTACCACAAGTAAAGCAGGGTAACCACAGCAGCCAATGTCCTGCTTTTTTAAGATGTTGTCAGTATAAACTTAAGAAGTCCCAGGCAGAGGGCCCCCCCCCCCCCCCACACACACACACACACACACACAACAAAGGAAGGAAAAATTAACACAATTCATGTTGCTCCGACCATGGGATAAAATTCCTTCCTGACCCCAAATATGGCACTTGGTCTGACCCTAAGTGGAGGGACAAGACCCTGTAGTTAGGAACCCTCTTTCTTTGCTCCTAGCAGGACAGTCGGCACACCCCAGCTGAAGTCCCCAGCCTCAGCTGTAGCCAACACCCAGTGCCTCTCGGAAGGCTTAAAAACACCCTGACACACATAGCAGAAAAAAAATCAGGGGCGGGGCACAACCAGTAAAACCCAGAAGCATGGGAAATACCCATAGTAGAACATAGGCATAGCTACACCTAAATCATCCCCAACCAGTGGCTGTCCAACCTCTTCTTCAACATCTCCACTGATGAAGAGTCCACAGTTTCCCTTAGCAGTCTATTCCACTGCCTTGTTATTCTCACAGTGAAGAAGTTATTCTAAATTTACTTTGCTGCAACTTCAATCCATTAGTCCATGTCTTTATGCAGCAAGAGACAAAAGGTTCTTTCTCTCTTTTATGGCAGCCCTTCAGGTATTTGAAGACAGCTATTATGGCCCCTCTTAAGCAATGTTCCCTCTAAGGAGCAGCAGTCCATGAGCGTGCTGCCTTGGTCCGTGAGCGCATCGCCTCGGTCTGGTGCCAGAGGCTGGAGCTGGGGGCTGTTGGCTGGGGCCGGGGGCTGGAGCTGGGAGCCAGGTGCCGGGGGCTGGGGCCAGGGGCCGGAGGCCAGGAGCCGGAGCTGGAGGCTGAGGGCTGAAGCCGGGGCTGGAGGCTGGAGCCAGGAGCCTGGTGCGGGCTCCTCCGGCTCCGGGGAAGTGCTCCGCTGCCCCACATCAGGGCCGGGGAGTGGAGCACTTCCCTGGAGCTGGCTCCGGGACACTGCTCCACTCCCCAGGCCTGATGCCATGTGCCTCCTCGCTCCCTGAGGTGATGCAGGGGGGGCAGCCGGCAGAGCCTCACTGGGGCAGGAAGCGGCTCCTCTGAGGTGAGGCAAGTCTGGAATGAAAGCTGGAGCAGGGAGCTGGTGTGGACTCCGTCGGCTCCGGGGACGTGCTCCACTCCCTGGCCCTGATGGGTGGGAGTGGAGCACTTCCTCGGAGCCGGCAGAACCTGCGCCAGGCTCCCGCCCCAGTCTCTCCTGGTGTGCGGCCTTGAAAAGGCTGTGCGCGGCCACACTTCTAGTTTTGTGCAGCCGTGCATGTGCGCACCTTAGAAGGAACCTTGATCTTAAGTGCCTTTTCTGCAAGCTGAACATGCCTAGCTCCTTCAGCCTGTCCTCATATGACTTGCCTTACAAGCCCCTTATTTGCCCACCTCTAGGACCTCTCTAACTTCTCCACATCCTTTTTAAAAATTTGAAGCCCAGAACTACACACACTACTCCAGATGAGGCCTAACCAGTGCCAAGTAGAGGTACTGTCACCTTCCATGCAGCATTTCCTCTAAGCTGTGTGGCATGCTTGGCTGCACAGGCACACCTGGCAGTGCAGCATGAGTGCGCCTGCGTGGCTGCACACACCACACAACCTGCAGGACCAGCCATTTGCGCCATGGCCTGGGCTAAACACCCCCCCCCCCCACCCCACACCGACACCCGCGCC
>NW_005841920.1:2438080-2472683 GCF_000455745.1 Alligator sinensis
CCCCCCCCAAGTGACCCACCGTGGTCTGGACAAAACCCCTTGGTAGGCTGGACCTGGCTCACAGGTCATATTTTGCATATCCCTGATATAGTTAGAAACCATGTGTAAAATCGTAAGAACTCCTTAGTTTGGAAGTGGGACATGCAGTACTTGTCTCTGTCCCTGGAAATTGCAGTCATATTGGTCTTGTAAAAAAGTGATTAGTGATTTTAATTTTTTTTTAGTTTTATTTTTTTAAATGTATAGCAACTTCTGGCTGAATACTGTGCCTTTTCTCTTGGATTGATAAGATATAAGACCTCAAAGCCTATGGCTACGTGGTATGAGGCAAAACCATGCAGAAATCAGCAAGCTAGATTTGCGCATGCTAGCTTGTGTATCTCTCCATAGCAGTCTTGCATTTTTACGGGCGGACCCCTGCTGTCCAATAAAGAAGGATTAAAAACCAATAGTAACAGTAACACTAATCCCCCTACCCCAGGGGTGGGCAATTATTTTGGCTGGAGGGCCGCTTAATGAGTTTCGGAGGGCCACAAGGGTAGCCCTGCCACTTGACAGGTGCTCCATCCCCTGGTCGCCATCTTGAGACCAGAAGCCCTGCCCCTCACCCCTGACTTGCCACTGGAAGTCCCTCCCCTTGCCCCCCAGAAATATCCCTTTTGGGTGGGGAGGGGTACCATTTTAGAACCAGAAAGAAACCCAATCATACACTGAAAGTCAAACACCTACTATAAGATATTTCATTTTATTACAAAAAATATTTTTGTCATGGTTTGCATTTGCAGAGTGTATATATAGGTGATTGCATAACAACCCAAAAATGAAGTCTTACTTTTGTATATTGGGTGGAGGGTGGTTGGTGTTCTAATGCTCTGTCTATATGGTGGGGTTCTGAGGGTATGGCTCTGTGTGTGTGTGTGTGTGTGTGTGTGTGTGTGTGCGCGCGCGCGCGCGTGTGTGTGTGGTGTGTATATATGCAGGAGGGTTGTGGGGGCAGGATGTGGGTGTGAGGAGGTGGGGACCCCCACAAACCGTGCCCCCCCCCATAGTGCATCGGAGGCAGCAGCAGCAGGCGAGGGCACTCGAGGTGCTTGTGCCTGGTACAGGGGCTGGTGCCCAGCAGCACGCAGCTCTGGCCAGTGCTACATGGGGCAAGGAGCACAGCCAGGCTGGCCCATGCTATCACTCAGGGCTCTGTACGGCACACTTGCAGCTGCTGCATGTGCACGCCACCGAGGGAAGCCCCATGCGCTGGAGCCAGAGGCCTTCTCCGCCCCCTGCCATGCAGGTGCCAGGGCTCCCCTCCACTTCCAATAGAGTCTTGGGATCTGGGCAAAAATGGGTGGGGAAGGCACGCGGCTCCAGCCTGTGGGGCTTCCCCCGGTGGTGCACAAGTGTGGGAGCTGCACATGCGCCGCGCAGAGCCCCATGCAATAGAGGTAGGCTGGTCTGGCTGCACTCTTCACCCCAATGTGTAGCACTGACTGGCAGCAAGGGGCAGTGTGGCATGGGGGGAGTGTGTTGGGGGTCCCCACATGCGCCCACCCGAGCTTCATGCTCCTGCCACCCCTTGGGTGCGGGCTCCCTGCTGCCAGCCCCACCCCCACACTGTGCTCTCACCCAACTGTAGCTCTCCCCCACCCCCACTGCTGCCACTTCCCTACCTGCTTCCCAGAGCAAGCAGGATGCCAGAGAAGCCGAGCAGTGGCAGCAGCAGCCCCACCCAGAAGCTGTGTACTGGCTGAGCTGGGCACTTCTGTGCACCAGGGTTGGCGGGGGGCACCTTACTCTTACCCTAGTGGGCAGAAGGGCTGGGTCAGGTACAATTCATTGATGGGTGCCTGTGGGCCAAATGAAATTGTGGGGCGGGCCAGATGTAGCCCACAGGTCATATTTTGCCAGCCCCTGCCCTACCCTGTTTTTCTAAACTCTGGTAAATAGATTTTCTAATGCTCTGGAGATGCACATTAGGTTGGGGTGTTGAAAGAATTTGGACTGCTCTACTTCCACTGATAAGTGCCTTACCGTATAGCCACTAGCGTATTGTTCCTTTTAGGTTTACTTCGCCCTGTCTCCTGTACAGCATTTGCTAACCTGGGCTGCCCCTGCCCTCTGTGCTTGCAGTATAACATGTTTCTGAAGCAGGTTGATATTTGCAGAATTTTTCTGCTTAGTTTTGGCTTTGCTATGAGCTTTGACTTAGCAAGGTTTGATTGGTCCTTTTTTTTTTATTCCCATCTAAATGCATGTGATGAGAATAAATACTCTGTGGAACAGGGATTTTGTGAAGACTTTTTCACTTTCCAGCAGCCCATAGTAGAGTGGAAAATTGAGGTAAACTCATCCATTTTAATTTTATTATGCTTCCACTACAGAAGGGAAGTGGTTACCAAGACACAGCACTTTGGGATTCAGCAGTATTCATTTTCTTAGAAACTGCTTCCACTTACCTGGTGGGATGTGGAGCACCTCAGAAGAACAAGTGTGTGCTGCTCATCCAACAAGTTGTGTGATGAATCAGCCAGCTAGACTCATGTCCATTAGTCCCCAGGTTGGTCTTGGAAGAGTCCGATTTGAACCCCTGTCTGGTTCATATCTGTGTTTCTTGATTTATCAATGTATTTTAGTAGAAGGGCTTTTTTTTTTTTGAGAGAGAGACCTAGTGTGATGGTGCATATCCATTTGAATAAATGCTGTATTTCTTAGAGCTATAAAATGACTCCCACAAGTTAAGGGGTTTAGGTTGTAGCCGTGTTGGCCTAAGGATATAGGCAGACAAGGTTCCTTGGGTGAATTTGATATCTTTTATTAGACCAACCCAAATGGTTGGAGAATAGTTATTGAGCAAGCTTTCGGGTTCAAAAACCCTTCATCAGGCTAAGGAAGGTGCAGCAGTTGGTGTGTGCTCTTCCTGGATGGAATGAAAAGTAAAGAAGCCAGGGGCTGGGCTGGGGAGTCAGTTGCCAGGCAGATTATAATGTATCAAAAATCCAATGTCTATGTTTAGTCCCTGATCTCTAGTATCCAGCAGGTTGATGAAATGGAGCTCATAGGCTCGTCTCTGGGATGTGTTGTGTAAATTTCCCTTGAGGATCAGGACTGAGAGATTGGAGAGAGAGTGGCCCTCCTGTGAGAAATGTGCCCCCACCGGTAATTGGGTGTTTCTGTCTTTGATGGATTTCCGGTGTGCATTCATTCTGGTGCGCAGTTGTTGTCTGGTCTCTCCTACATATCTTCCATCAGGGCATTTGGTGCATTGGATGAAGTATACTACATTCCTGGAGGTGCAGCTGTAAGATCCTGGGATGCTGATGGCTCTGTTGTGGGGTGTAGTAATAGTGGGGGTGGTGGAGATGTGGGGGCAGGTTTTGCATTTCTTGTCATGGCACGGTCTGGATCCTTTTGGTGTGTTCTGGGCTTGAGGAAGTTTGCTTCTGGTGATGAGGTTGGCGAGGTTCGGTGCTTGTCTGAAGGCTAGGATGGGTGGCTCTGGGAAGATCTTTTTAAGAATAGGGTCTTTTTCTAATATGGGTTGCAATTTTTTGAGGATTTTCCGTACAGGTTCAAGGGATGGGTGATAGGTCATAACCAGCGGTGTGCGATTTGTGGGTGTTTTTCTTCTGTACTGCAGCAGTTCTTCACGTGGTATCCAGGTGGCTCTTTCAAACGTGCGATCTACCTCTCTGGAGGAGTGTCCTTGCTGGGTGAAAGCCTTTTTAAGATTGGTGAGGTGGCAATCCCGGGTGTTCTCTTCAGTACAGATGCGGTGGTATCTGAGGGCTTGGCTGTATATCACTGCTTTTTTGGTGTGTTTCGGGTGATTGCTGGTTCTGTGCAGATATGTATGTTGGTCTGTGGGTTTCTTGTATACTGTGGTCTGTATTTTACCCTTCTGGATACTGATCCTTGTGTCTAAAAAGGGGATGTTGGTGTTGGAGTATTCTAAAGAAAGTCGGATGGAGGGATGGTGACTGTTGAATTTCTGGTGGAACTCAAGTAGAGATTCCAGGTTCTCACTCCAAATGATGAAGATGTCATCGATATATCGTAAGTACAGCAAGGGTTTGATGGTGCAGTTCTTGAGGAAGTCTTCTTCCAGGTGGCTCATAAAAAGGTTGGCATACTGTGGGGCCATTTTAGTGCCCATAGCTGTTCCCATCATCTGGAGGAAGTGTTGATTATTAAAAGTGAAATTGTTGTGTGTGAGGATGAAGTGTATAAGCTCAGTGATATCTTTGGGTCTGTATTCTGGGTTGTAATCTTGTTCCTGTAGATATGTAAGGCAGGCATGGATGCCATCCTGGTGTGGGATGTTGGTGTATAGGCTGGTAACGTCCATGGTGGCTAGGAGTGTGTTCCTGGGAAGGTGGTCTATGTTTTTAAGTTTCCGTAGCAAGTCTGTGGTGTCTTGGACAAAACTTGCTCTGTGGGTGACAAGCGGTTTTAGGATGGATTCAACAAAACCTGATATTTCCTCAGTTAGGGTCCCATGGTTGGATATGATAGGTCTGCCAGGGTTCCCTTGTTTGTGGATTTTAGGGAGCATGTAAAAAGTCCCTGGGTTAGGTAGCGGGGGGATCAAGGTCTGTAGTTTTTCTTGTAATCTTGGTGGAAATGATTTGATGGTATTGTTGAGTTTTTTGGTGAAAAGGGGAGTAGGATCTTCTTGTAGTTCTTTGTAGTAGGTGGTGTCAGAGAGCTGTCTGTTGGCTTCCTTTATGTAATCCTCACGGTTTAGGATGACTATGGCTCCTCCTTTATCTGCTGGTTTTATTACTATTTGGTGGTTAGATCTTAGAGATTCTATGGCCTTTTTCTCTGGTAGAGAGAGGTTGTTATGAGTCAGAGGTCAGAGTATGTAGTGTTTCTTTCAATGTCCTTCAGGGATCTGAATATGTCTGAATGGATCTGGCATACTGTATAGCTTGGCAGTACTGGTAGAAATTTAAGTTTGCAAAGGGTCTGTGCTAAAATATACAGTATGCAGTTTTTATGCCAGTGATGATTATAATATGCATAGTCCTTATTTTCACGTTAGTCATCATTGTGCCTGATCATACTATAATGCATTACTCATATTGAAATAAATACAATAAATGCCCTAAAATTGCCATTTAGCAAATAATTGTGGAGTCAGTGTTCTGAAAGGCATAAGGTTGAAAATCATTTCCACTCTAAGCATTTGTTTTTATAAATGTCTTCTACTTTTCTCTTTTTGGCCTGCAAAATCCAATATATTTTCTCTCAAAGTGACTGGAGGAAGGGGCTGTTAAAGCAAATCATCCAAACACCTTCTGAGCATCAATACTCACATTTTCCCTTTTTCTCTCCTCTGCTTCTTTCAGCCTGCAGCTTCCAAATCCCTTTGACTTTTGTTTAACTTGTATAAATGTGTGTGTTGCACTGTGAAATAGTTTTAATGTAGCTAGTGTAAGTTTGCTTAATGGACATTCTGGAGAATCCTAGCCTTCAGACAAGCACCGAACCTCGCCAACCTAATCACCAGAAGCAAACTTCCTCAACCCCAGAACACACCAAAAGGATCCAGACCGTGCCAGGACAAGAAATGCAAAACCTGCCCCCACATCTCCACCACCCCCACAATTACTACACCCCACAACAGAGCCATCAGCATCCCAGGATCTTACAGCTGCACCTCCAGGAATGTAGTATACCTCATCCAATGCACCAAATGCCCTGATGGAAGATATGTAGGAGAGACCAGACAACAACTGCGCACCGGAATGAATGCACACCGGAAATCCATCAAAGACAGAAACACCCAATTACCGGTGGGGGCACATTTCTCACAGGAGGGCCACTCTCTCTCCAATCTCTCAGTCCTGATCCTCAAGGGAAACTTACACAACACATCCCAGAGACGAGCCTATGAGCTCCATTTCATCAACCTGCTGGATACTAGAGATCAGGGACTAAACATAGACATTGGATTTTTGATACATTATAATCTGCCTGGCAACTGACTCCCCAGCCCAGCCCCTGGCTTCTTTACTTTTCATTCCATCCAGGAAGAGCACACACCAACTGCTGCAGCTTCCTGAGCCTGATGAAGGGTTTTTGAACCCGAAAGCTTGCTCAATAACTATTCTCCAACCATTTGGGTTGGTCTAATAAAAGATATCAAATTCACCCAAGGAACCTTGTCTCCCACAAGTTAATAGATTTATATCAAAATTATATGCTCCCCTGTCTTTAGTAATTCACATGGTTAAGATTTTGTGCCACAGAACTTTTTGAATCACTTCTGTGAGTTAACCAGTGGTAGCTACTGTGTTTTGACAGATTGTGGAGAAATGGATGACATTCCTTGGCTGCTTTTGTCATTTGTCTGCAGTATGTTACACTGCTGTGTAATATTTCTGGGATTTAGTCTCCTGAACATTTAAAGGAAATACTTTGCCCAAGACTTAACTGACTGTTTCAGAGTATAATTAAAGACAAGTGTGCAGGAACTTGATGAGATCCTGCAGTATCAGTTCAGGTGACCCTTTTCTTCCACCCCCAAAGTATATGCTTGTCCACCTTCTGTAGCACAAACAACTCCATCCGCTCCAGAGTTTCACTGCATCAAGATGTTGGAGGAATCTGCAACGCTGGGCTGAGTTGAGGGTAGCTCTTCCCCTGGAAGTTCTCCTCATATCCATCCTGTTCAGTAGAACCTCATGGATTTTACTCCGTATAAACACAGTACTATTTTCTGGTAAATGTTGGCTCAGATTGAGGGCTGTGACATACTTACACCCAGGTGCTTCATCATTACACTGATGTAAACAAGGAATGGACACATGTTGCATATAGTCTTGCAGTGGTGTAACTTAATAGAGTGTAGAGTACACTTAACCTAGGAAATACCTCAGGGTAAACTGCACTGGTGAAAGCTGTTCTGCTGCATGTATCATGTCTGCCTCTACCCTAGAGTAGCTGTTTACTCACAGCTGTTGGAACATTAATGCCTCCTCTTCTTTCTGGTAACTGCACCAAGAAAGCTGATTATCTGTCCAGTTGGGACATATCGGCTTACATTGGTTTGGAAAACTGATGCATGTTTTACCAGTGTTAGCATGCCTTGTGTCCAGGATCAGAAAAGGTGAAACTTTGGTTCTTGTTTTAATTTAATGGCTTTGCAGTTCTTACATCTTTTACACCATGTCCTGGTTCAGAGAGCTTGGTCACGTCACTAGCATTTTCAGTCCAGGGTATTGTAGGGATCCTTAGCTTCCAAGTCATGGAGACCAGCTAATAGTCGTAGTTAGCTTATTTTAATTGAACAGCATAAGAATGAAACTCCAGCTATGAAACTGTATCCGTTTTTAATAATACAAGCAGAAGATATGAAGGATACATAGTAGTGGCAGCCTGCAAATATTAATTCTTTTTTTCTGTTGGATTAAAATCAGAAATATATACAGTAGGGTCACACTGACCTTATTTCATAGAATTCTTAACTGATATTTTGTGTCTTAAGGGATGCTGTCAGCCTGCATACTTAAGTGGAGAAGTTATTAACTCTTAACAAATATACAACAGTTTTCACTTTAGCATATTGTTGGGCCTCTGTATATGTAGTTTCTTCCTTAATGTTGTCTTGAAGTAGCAGTTGAAATGTACCAAAGATTTTGTTGAACATGTTCAAATTCTTTTCAACAGCTTAAGGGTGTTAAAACATACAGAAGGGTTGCTGATTTAAAAAAATAAGCAGAAGTCTGCAATTTGTTCTTTAAACACCTTTGTTTATACAGTGTGATCACAAAACCATACTATATCTTGATATCCAGCTGCAAATTAAGTATATAAAGTGTCACTGCATGAGACAGCTTATAAAGTTTGAGTTACTGCTTAATAAGCTGTGCATATATTTAATGAGATGTTGAGATGCTATGAAATTCATCTTTCCTCTCTTCTGTAGGACACTTGTGTCAAAATACCAGCGCTTCAAAACCAGGGTTCTACCAATTCCAATATTCTGGCACTTAAATTAAGCAACATTAATGTCCTTTTAGCATACATTGTAGATGATAAACCTTGCCAAACATGTTAGTGTGTTTTGTCATTCATTTTATAAGTATTTATTTAAAGGATTTTTTTCACTAGGATGCTTTAATATTTGTATGGGTTGTTGAAATATTTTCTTTTTCTAACCAGTGATGAAGAACGATACAGATATAGAGACTATGCAGAAAGAGGTTATGAGCGTCATAGAACAAGCAGAGAGAAAGAAGAACGACACAGAGAAAGGAGACATAGAGAAAAAGAAGAGACTAGACACAAGTCATCTCGAAGGTTTGCTCTTTAATAGAACATGGAAATAGACTTGACCAATTAAAGTATCATGAAAAGGTGGTAAATGCCTGAACGTACTGCAAATCTACCATATAAAAGAAGGACAGGTGTTGGTTTAAGGTAGCTGCATGTCTGGGCAATGTGTAACATCTTTCTGATATAGAACTAGAATAGTATTTTTACTATAAGGAGCAAAATATAGTGTGTGAAGGGAAACTAATATCCAGCAGCATTGCATAAAAACTTCAAACAAGGGCATGTGTTTAGGGGACTAATGAATGTTCAACGTAACACTCTTTGCGCTGACAATATGGGTTAAGACTATAGCTTTTTCTTTTATGGGGAAGGTAGTAATAAGCAGTATCTTAATTAAGCGGGGTTACAGGAGCAGCAGCCCTGGGCACCTAATGGGGGTAGATGGGGTAAGAAAACAGCAGCCAGCTATGCCACCCACAGTTTGGCAGCTGCCATTGCCCCTTGCCCTGTCGCTACATAAAGCACAGAGCTGCCCAGTTATACCGCTGGTAATAACTTTTAAAACTCTCTATGGCAGGAGTGGCCAACCCACAGCACACATGCCACAAGTGGCATGGGCAGCCTCTGTATGTAGCGCGTGGCAGATACGGAAATGAGTAGGGAATAGAGCAACAGGTAGGGCAGAGAGCAGAGCAACAGATCAGGCAGGGGAAGAGGATCAGACGGTGTGGAGCTCACCTTGTGGCATGCCTTTCTAAAAGGTTTGGCCCCTGTTGCTCTATGCAGTCACAGTAGGAACTTTGAAAGGTAACAAAAACGCATTTTAATTAGAAACATGAGAGAAACATACTCCTTCATAATGCCGAGTTAAGTCTACAGGATAGATTCTTATAAACTACTTAATCAAAAATGGAGTTTGATTAGGACATTGTTCTGTTCTGATGTCCATCTTTTTAAGTGCTGCACGTGAATTCAGAACAACATGTATCAGTTGCCATGGAAGGATGCAAGAGGCAGGTTTTTCGTGCCTTCCATTTGAGGACCATTTTAATAGTGGAGGATCTATCTATGCCACTGCCTGAGCATTTTTCTTCTTAATTTTTTTAGTAACAGCAGGCGTCGTCATGACAGTGAAGAAGGGGACAGCCATAGAAGACATAAACACAAAAAATCCAAAAGAAGCAAAGAAGGCAAAGAAACCGGTAGTGAACCTGCCCCTGAACAAGAAAACACTGAAGCTGCCCCCGCAGAATAGGCATGTGTGATTTTTGCCTACTTGCATATATTAGTGCCAGAAATAGATTACTATAAATCTTGTTATTTTTCTGGGTATTAAAGAAATTTGCTCTTAATCTTGTTCTATTAGTTGAAACATAAGGTTAATTTGTTTTTTGGAAAATAAAAGAATGAATTTTTCATGTTAAGATCCATGGATTGAATTTGTTGTATGTTAAGATACTGTAAGGAAAGGTTTCCTGGGGTCAGAAGGGGGGCATGCTGTGTCAATACCATAATGGAACCTACTTCTCATTTCTCATCTTTCTCTTGTTCTTGAATGCAATGGAGGTTCTGAAAGTTCTCTTTCCCCCCCAAGTTGAGTGGTTTGTATTTGTGATAGTGAGTACCGACACTAGCCAAACAATCTGGAATTGGAGTTGAAGAGTCTCTGAAGTTTAGCCTTTTCAGCTCCTTACATAAACCAGGGATGTTCAACTTCCAGCCCATAGGCCAGATCCAACCCACAGAACTGTCATCCATCCTGCAGGCCTCTCTGCAGGTCCAGAAACTTGGAAGCAGGGGGGAGTGGTGGCAGTATTAATTGCCTCTCCTTTGCTGCCAAATTTTGGACCCATGGGGAGCCCCCCCAGGCCAACTGATGTGAACCTGTGCGCCTGATTGTACTAGAGCGCAGTTGGGCAGGCACGCAGCTGGGCTGGTGCATGGCTGCATCTGGCATGTTGGAGTTGCATCTGCCCCCACTCTTGGACCAAGTTGGACCAACCCCACTCGCCAGGTGTGTATGTAATCCAGCCCATAGACCAACCCCACATCACTTGTCCGGCCTGTGGGTCTGGAAAGTTGGGCACCACTGATGTAAATAAGTCAATCTTTATTGTGCAACAAGAGAAGTCAGAGGCTCTTGAAAAGATGGTTGAGAATGGTTGCTCCGGAAAGTGTTGCAGAATATTTAACATGCAGTAAATATACACATTATTTTTAGTGCAGTTGGAGAGTATGTTTATCACAATCTTGTGTGTGTTTTTATAGTATAGTATGACAACCTATGACAAAATTTTCTGATGTAAGAATGGGGGCAAGCAGATGAACTTAGTAGAAACCAAAAGCATTTATACCGAGCTGTCTGTCTTTGTGAATCCCACTTTCCAAGGATCAGCTGTAAAAATCCCAGGAAAGATTCATGATCTGATCCTTTTTCCTTTTTAGTTTAATGGGAAGGAGGTTCAGACTTCAAATTCTGCTAATTTCCACAGAGGCTAAGAATTGGTTAAACAATGGAAACAAACTAACATCTCATTTGGACTCCTTCCCTCCAGAACAGAGTTGATTGAGATGGGCAGCACAGTCTAGCAACATTTTTACTGCTTCTTCCTATGTGTATAATTAGAAGTCAATCCAGCAACAAAGAGAAACATATACTTATTTTTTAAGTTCATGATTATATCAAGTGGGAAGTCCTAAATAAGGAGCTAGCTATCTTTTTCAAGAATGGGCTGAAACAACCTGGCCCCAGTCTGGCATGGGCTAGGTGGCTTCAGCAGCACATGAGCAGTTGCAGGGGAGGCGTTATCCAGAGCCACATGCTGGGAGCTGCACCACCAACAGCACTTCTCCCAGGTTGTGGGGTGAGTGCAGCTTCCAGCCAGAGGGAAGCTGCATCGGAGAAGTGGATCTGGAAGCTGCTTCCATGCTGCTGCCACTTCTCCCTGCCCTCCCAAGCAGCTCAGCCCTACTGCAGCTCTGCTCAGTCTGGAAGTTGCGCTCACACAGCAGCCTTGGAGGGGGTGGGAGAAGGAAAGGGGTAGGCAGGCACAAGTGGCAGCAGCATGGGAACAGCTTCCAGCTCTGGCATGGCTCTCCGTTAGCTGGAAGCCGTGCCCACACTGCAGCCTCATGGAAGCGGGAGACAGAAGTGGCAGCAGCATGGGAAGATTCCAGCTCCCCAGCCCTGATGCAGCTCCTTGCTTGTCAGCTCCCACAAAGACAGTCCTGCTGCTCTGTGGGCTGGATCCAGTGGCTACAAAGGCCAGATCTAGCACACGAGCCATATATTGCCAGCTCCTGTTCTAGGGGAGCTTCTGTTGAAAAGAAGCTTATGAGAGAATTATTTAGTTTTGGCTTTTGATGAAAACAATGTGTCTGTACAAGCACACAGTTACAGTTGTTTTTAATAATTTTAGAAATAAGGTTTCATTCACAGTATTACATACTAAGAGACAATATTTGAAAGTTGTGAAAATACCAGCTTCATGCTGACAATGTAAAGGTACATTATTTAATCAAAGTGCTTTGTATGTGTTGGGTAAAAACCTTCACCTTATTTAATCATTAAAAAAATATTTCAACTGCTGTCATTTCAAGAGACTGCCAGGAATTTTCCACATAATGTGTTCATAATTTCTTTTATAAATGGAAAGTAGCAGGTGGGCAGGAGTTTCTGCTGCTCACTAAAGATCTTTGATTATTATAATGAATCAAATATAAAAAATACAAACTTAAAAACAGCCTAGGGAAACAGAGCCTTGTGCCCTAATTTATCTTCAGTTCTTTCTAAAGGGTGTTTCTTTGACAGATGCCACTATTTTTGCAAGACTTGCCTTTTCTTGATGTGCAAATTGACAATTCACAATTTTATTTTACAAATATACATTTGATCAAAAAAAGTGCAGAGAAAAAACTTATGTCCATGTTAAGGAGCTTGTTTTCTGTGTCAAATCATTTGTTACCTCTATGGATACATGTTTTATAAAAAAGTTCCAGGCCACGACACGAAAGTAAGAGTAATTTTTCCTTTCAGTTCTTTGAGCATCCTTGCCAAACAGGCGTGCATCATTCCTGATGTACTTCTTCCGTTGACAGCAAGTAGGATATCACCACATCTGGAAAATTAAGGATGGAGATGAGATGTTAGTCGTAACACTCAAGAAGTGTTTATGAGATCAAGATCTTATCAATTAGGCAGCTGCTTTGGCTTATTCTGTATATTTGTTCACCATTTCTTCTCTGCCAAAAGGTTGGTAGTCACTAGGTAGGGCCAAAGAGTGGGCTTGAAATTTCTTCTTCTCTGAAGACAAGTTAGTAAAAGACAACTTCAGTTCCAGCTATAATATTTGCATTTATTCTTTCCTGGCATTCATTCCTTTACAAATCAGACATTTGGAGGGAAATGAAAGATTTGAATGCACCAGTATGACCCACTTTCTCAGACAAAACTTAGTCTGAGAATTTTCAGGTCTTTAATTCTCTTATGTTTTTCTCTCTCTCACAGTTTGTATTATTGTTAAGTTGTAAATGTGGAAAAAGTATTTTTTTTTTTTTTTCAGTTTCAAATTACTATTTACTGGTGAATACTGCACACAATGACACCCATCTCTGAAGCAGTGTATGTACCTCTTGATACACTTGATAATATTCTGCAAACAATGCATATTGTTAAAGCACAGTATTCCAGGTTCTCCTACCATGTCACAAAGAGCCCAATTCTTGTACTCCACTGACTTCAGTGGAAAGCTTTTATTGCACTTACATGACATTGAACCCTCTTTGATTTCAGCAAGTACCTTGGCCTGTTTGAGTTAGTCTCAAGTTTTAACATATCCATGAAAACCTGTAGCCTCTCCAAGTTCCTGGGATAAAATATTTAAATGTCATCTTATAAGTTAGTTGTTGCCATACCTAATCCTTCCATCATTGTATGCTGGTGTTCCCCCAACAATAGATTTGATAAAAAACGGTTTGTTTCCAGTGTGTTCTTCATAACCTCCTACAATACTGAAGCCAAGACTTCCTGCTGTATTTCTCCGCAATACAATTTCTTTGCAGCTGTACAAATACCTGGAAGAAATTATTTTATTAATGCGTGTATCAGTACTGAAGCAAATTTAATTGTTAATGTGCTGTTAAGGATGCCTCTATCTTTTCATACGTTAGCAGTATATTTTGAGTACACCAAAAACATGAGAGCTCCTGAAATGATATTTTTGGTACATTGTTTTTAGTCATACACTGCTGCTTTGGGTCTCTTGATTTCCACGAGTGGTCATTCCAAAACCACAAATATCTGCCTAGTATTTACTTTAAAATGGCAAAACCATATAGAACCTAAAAAAGGGAGGAACATAAAAATTTGTTTTAACTGAAAATCACAAAAAAGGAAAATATTTCAAAGGAGATTGGACTTTATTTAATATTGGTGAATTCTAACTTTAAAAAATCTTGAAGCTGTCTGCAGGAGTCAGTTTCCTTATTTGCCCTCCTCTAGAGAGGAACCTGCATCAAATCAACTGATCTATATGTAATATGTTTTCTTTTAGGATGTGCTTTGAAAAGAAATGAACCATGGAATAAGGGGTAGATATCAACTATAGTACATTTCAGAACCCAGAAGTTTTGGGTGCTTAGTAAGCGACATGGGGAGCTACAGTGAAAAATTGTATGGTGGCGTGTATTGGCCTGGCAGTGAAGTTACAGAGCAATATCAAATGTTGAGAAGACGGCTTGTTTTAGTTAAAAGATTAGTGCAGTGGTTTTTGACCTAAAAAGTGAATAACCTTAATCTCCTCTGTATCCTTTGTCTATGAGTTTGGCCTATTTTATACTACAATCCATTTGTTATATTATCTCTCAATATAATGTACAGCCCAAATATACCAACCTGATGCAGTGCTGAAGGAGATCAGTATGTTCAGTAAGCACTTAAGTTGGGCCATGTGTAGTGCTCAGTGTGGCTAAATCTTCCACTTATTTTAAGGCCAGGTTTTTTGTTAATTTTGCTAAGGGCTGTTATGAAACTAACACCTTTGAAAATACTGCAGTGTTAGAAGCTGTATTTCTGTTGCAGTTCAAAAGAAGAGTGCTGACATCTCTATTAGCTATGCAGCAGTGCTAAATCTGGCCCCAGATATGGATAAAACTTTCCCATCCACTGTAAAAGTGGCAGACAAAGCTGAAAGTCTTGCTATTTTAAATGCGAAATGTGGTTTTGAAACAGGCTGGTTAACTTACTATACACACTCTAAGGCAATTACTCGCATTATGGCTGAGTTCACTGTATCAAAAAGCATTTTTCATTCTCATTGAGAAACAGCTGGCCCTTTTTCTGAAAAAAGGTAATATTAAAACTTTTAAATACAGAGTATGTGCTTTATAAAAAGAGGAGCTTAAGGTATATTTTTCTTGTAAAATAATATGCCTTTGCTGTGTTTCACAGCAGGATTTTACGGTAGTGCTAAATTAGTCCCCTAGGATCTACAAATATTCACCTGCTGCCAGGATGTTAGGTTTAGTATTTGCACAACAGTTCACTGGCTGTTAATGTAAAAAGCAGGTGAAACTTGGTTCTTCCCCCAAAGGCAGGATCTATTACTTTACCATCTGTGGGGGTTTTAGTATGCCGAATCACTTAAGAAAAGAAAAACTCCAAAAACAAAACGAGAAAAACCCTAAGCTCAGGATTTGATGGTACTTACCAAGGTCATGGCCAAATGTTCTCAGGATTTAGCCATTATTAATATTAATACAGTCTTTTTAGTGACTGACAAGTGGAGTCAGGTAAATTCGCTGTATCTGAAAATTATTGTCTGAAGGAGGAAATTTGACGTCCCTGTTAAGGACAATTTTACAGTAAACTTTCCTTTCTTTTCAAAAATGTATAGGTTTTCTTTCACTCTCTGTCCTTACTTACTATAATTATAATTACATTCTGTATAATTTTTACAAGGAACTAAGCTGCACGAGTATGTTCTGTAAGACTACAAAGTTGTCACCATAGGACTATATATTAACTGACAACATGTATATTAAAAGATCTCATATTAGTTTAATATGACTGATCTATTAAGCATCTAATTTTAGCTTTAGTATTAGTAACCCAATTGGGTTTCTATAAATTAGAGACTCAAAGTCCTACAAATCTGGGTTTCAGATGTCAGACTGCTTTGTGTTCTTGCCCATTGCCCATAGACACTAGCAAGAATGAGAATCCGATTCAATTTAGTTTTTATATTGCTATTTTTAGCTCCAGCATCTGTTCCCTTTGGATGGATCAGGTAGGTCCACTTCTCTGTATGCTGCGGATAAGATAACTTTGGCAGTAATTGAACATAACTCTGTGGACCTCACATTAAGCAGCAATACTATGCGCAGGACCTGGGTTTGCAAAGAAATGCATTGGTGAAATCTTCAGAATTTCTTTTTTTCAAAAAATCAGAGCAAAGCACAGGAACAATACTTTCTAGGCTAAAGTATTTTTTTAAGTTTAGTTTACATCCATATGGGACAGCTCATTCTGAATGGGGTTAGGCTAATTTTTGGCTCTAATAAATGTGGGCTCATTAGTCAGGCAACATTTGTTCTAGATCACAGGGAAAGCATGTTAGTGGTTTGGCATCACTGTGCAGTTGATCAGCTGAGAGCAAATGTGCTGCATTTTGAGCATTTGCCATTCAATAGGGGAAAAAAAAATAGGGCCTACTCACTGTAACAGTTTACAACCTTAGGGGGGACACAAGTGTATCCCATGATGATTCAGCAACATTTCTCTGTGTGAAGTTATCATATTCTGAAAACCTGGCTGGGTTTGTGTGGAATCACAAAATGAGGAGTGTTGCAAATTACTTAAGGCAGGAGCTGATTAACTCAGTGGGATGTGTGGTTCTGTGCATCATGTGTCTTTAAATGAGCTCCCTGGGCAAAAGGCTGTCCTTTCCTGAATGTCTGAAAAGTATAGAGCATTGGGATTCCTACCACATATGACTAATGGGTGCCCATTTTGCTATCTGAGCAAATCCCTAGTTGAGATGAAGATAGGGATAGTCTGTGCAACTCAGGAGGCATGGCATGAGAACTGGAGTCTCAGGCACCTGGGAAGACTTCTGCAGGTTAAGCTACATAAACTAGGACACTAATGCTGCCTGGCAGCTGGGTTGTCTCTGCCTCAAAATGTGCTGGGAATACTCAAGGTGGAGGTTTTATTCCTGGCTTTAAGCTTGATATGTTTTGGTTCTTCCTACTTTAGTATCTGCACTTGTTGAGCTGTTCAGATATATCAGTAGTGGAGGCTAAACATTACCAAACTTAGAAATACCTGTGTTGCAGTGTACCTAAATGCACTGTTTAGACCAGTGATTCTTAACCAGGGGGTTACAGGACCATGGGGTACCTTGAGCTCCTTTCAAGGGTATTACACGATAACACAACGTTAGAACTATTAGGTTTACAGACATGATTCACAGGATAAACCCAGAGATTTCAAATTAGAATTGACACAGTTAAAACATGCTGACCTGCTCTGGCCTTTCGGAGTTCTTTGCAACAGAATTGTTCTTTAATTTTTCTGTAGTCAACAAATGAGTGAGAACTAAAAGCCAGCATTTTCCAAAGGCTGCCTTGAGCCCAGGGGATGCATTGAGTCTAAAAGGGTTGAGAGCCACTGGCTTAGATATATCTGTATTTACATATAGTCAGTAGATACAATGCATTTCTTTCATTGCTGTAGCAAAACAGTAGCCATAAAAATGTTACAGCACCATCCACCATCTTTGTTTCTGTAAGAAGTGTGATAAGAATCAGTAAGGCTTGATACATGCACAGAGGTAAGGAAGTAGGTAATGCTGTTATAGTTCTGGTAAGATATTTCCACATGTATGCAATGAAAAGCTTCCTGTATTACATGAAGGCGAAGTGTCCCAAATGGAGTGACTGAGAATAAGACAGCAACTTCCTCCTGGTTTAATTTCTTTCTTCCAAAATGAAAAGGACTGTCATTTTCTTTTGTTGTGGTGCTTTTTAGCTGTTTTCCAAGTGTCAGCCAGAGCTGCTTAGTGCAGGGGAGCAGAATGGGGATCCTTGAGCTGAAAGGGAAAACTTTCACCTGTGCATTATTAACCCAGTTAGACCAGAATGACCTGAAAAGCTGCAGCAGCCCCAGTGGCTGACACTGACAGGCCATGCTGATTGGTTATCCGTACATTAACTCGTAGGTGCGGGTAGCTTTATGCTTATCCAGATTATTTGTATGCAAACACACTAACGTACACCTTGGTGACAAGAAGCCTCTACTGAACCTCCCCCAATTGTGGGGCTTAAGGGTACCAATGCTGCTAGATGAGGGTGGGCAAAATACAACCCATGGGCCACATCTAGCCCAACAAGTGATTTTTCATCCAACCCGTGGACACCACCAATTAATTGTACCCTCCCCAGCCTTCATGCGGGGGAGGTCCCCGGCCCTGGCCAGCACGCCCAGCATCTGTGGGGGAGGGCGCTGCTGCCATTGCTGCACCTGCCAGGGGACCTGTTAAGCTTCCTTGGCCTCCAGCAGCTCCTCATGTCCCTGCTGCAGCACTTGCTCCAGACAGCAGGTAGGTAAACTGCAGCTGAGTGGGAATGGGGTGGGGCTGGTGAGAGCCTGGAGCCCGCACCCATTGGGGCGGCAGGAGTGCAGAGCTCGGGTAGGCAGGGTGTGGGTGTGCGTGGGATTTGTGGGGTATGAGGCTTGTGCAATGTGTGTGGGGTTTGTGAGGTGTAGCAGCAGGCCCTTGGACCCTATGCGGCTTCAGCCAGTTCCAGGAGCTGCACGTGGCTGCAAGGAGTGGAGCCAGGCTGGCCTGTCTCTATTGCGTGGAGGTCACATCAACTCCTAGGACTTGCACGCCACTGAGGGAAGCCCTGCACGATGGAACTGGCTGCCTTCCCTGCTATCTGCCACCACGTGTAGCCCACAAGCACCCTGAGGGCCTGCTGCTGCTGCTGCTACCACCACCAGTGACAGGGGCTGTGTGCAATGAGGGGCGTGTGTGTGTGGGGGGGGTCCCCTCTCGCACCACACAACCCCCTCATACACACCCATACCCCCCCCACAGCCATACCCCCTTACATATACTCTCCCACACACAATATACAAGAGTAAGACTATTTTTTAGCTATTATGCAATCATTTCTATACACACAATGCAAACACAAATTAGGACAAAAATATTTTAAAAAATAAAGTTATAATGGATGTTTGACTTTTAGTATATGATTTGGGGGGTTTTTTGTTTCCAAGATGGCAACTCCACCCTCCCCAGGAGTACTTCTGTGGGGGAGGTGGGCGCAAAAGGAAGGACTTCTGGTGGCAAAGGTCAGGGGGTAAGGGATGGGATGTCTGGTCCCAAGATGGCAACTGGGGGCAGGGCTACTCTGACCCTTGACAGCTCATTAGAACTCATTAAGTGGTCTTCCAGCCAAAATCATTGCCTACCCTGTGCTAGATACTACTATATTTGCTCAAATCCAAAATTTTTTTTTTTTCCTATTCAATACAGTGCTGGGTTGGGGAGAGACTGTGCAGTGGCAGGGGAGCTGCTTTGGCCCCAGCCCAGCCCAACCTAGAGCTGGGTTGAGTTGGCTGGCCAGAGCTAGGGCTGGAGCTACTACTGCTACCTACCCTAGGCTGAAGCCAGAGACCGAGTCTCTGTACTGGGTAAGTGGGGGCACTCAGCAGGGGGGCAGGTGCAGGCACTAATAGGGAGCAACTGGCAGGGGGGTAAATGATAGGGGTCAAGCAGCAGGAGGCAGGTACCAGGAGAGGGTGGGAGGAGGCAGCAGTGCCAGTGGGCAGACAAGGGGTAGAAGTCTGGCTGCCTACTCCCCTGTTGCTGTTTTCCCTGCTGTAGCAGTAGCCGGGCATATATTTAATACAACCCTCCAATAATTAGATTCTATACATGGAAAATTGTAAAAAGTTTATAATTTTCCATTTAAGGAGTTTAATTATTGGGGGGTCATTCAAAGGTGTCTTGGGTTCAGGTAAACATGGTAATTTGTAACAGTAAAGATACAGAAGTCTTTCTCTGTTATGGGCTCTCACTTCTTCAGGACCTAGAATCAAGTAGTTCCATGACACTCAAAGAGTTTCAAGAGGACAACAGCAAAAACTGATAAAACTGAACATGCACCAAATATGATCCATTTCTACCTTGTTCTGTATTTTTTATCCATTATAACACTTTGGCCCGGATTCTCAATCCAATAAAAGTGGCATTATTGCTATGGGACTGGACTGATTAGAGGGATGTCTGAGAGAGCTGCTTACAGCAAGGCACAGTTCTCTGTGTAGTTGCTGAAATGGGGGAGCTCTCATCCAATTGCATGTGTTATACCTACTTTTACCACTGCCTCTGTGTGGTGTTGGATAACTCATATAACCTTTCACTCATAAGCTTTCACTTCACCTTCTAGATGAATTTAAGAGGACTCCAGTGAAATACTAACGTTTGTACATGTTAGGGTGATCTATAATGTATTTTCAAAGTACTGGTGTGTTACTCAGAGCAGGGTAGGCTCAGAAATGTGGATAGAGAGAAGAGACATTATTAGAAAGGAGAGAAAAAGGACTGCAAAAAGCTGGAAAAACTTCTCCCCAGGTGCTGAACAACTTTTTTTAAATTGTTTTTGACCATATGCACTTCCTTCAGCAATTAACTGGGTCCATATTCCTCCGTAGCAACCAATCAAAACACACAAATAGGTTTGCAGGGCAAGCTACTTCAATAAATCTCACTCTCTCACATCTACCAAATATGCCCTCCACTCATTTAACAGCTCTGCTCTCAAAACTGGACAAATACTAGAAGCCCATGTGCATCTGTCTTATAACCACTACACAGTCTGTAGGTCTTACAACCATCTCACAGTCTTTCACACTATGAAGTGAACAGATGAGTTACCTATACGCTAAACAAATAATCAAATCTGGTCTCTCTGTCTTTTTTACAAATGTATTCAAAATTACCTTTCTCCTCTGTGAGCCCTTAAATGGGTGAAAGTTGCAGTTATTTTCTAATACCTGTGCTGTTAGAAATGCTATGGGAGATATAGAGATACAGAAAATATTTGGCTATTGGACAAGAACATCATAGAGTTAAGTAAACAAAAAATATACCAATTCAAAGTAAGACACTTTGGAGACCTGACTAGGACAAAACATTCCTTCCATCATGCCTTCCCCCAAACAAATTCACACTGACCTAAAATACTAAGGTGAGACAAAGCACAGCTGCTGAAGAGAAAGCATGTAGCACACTTACAAGGAGACCGGATGCTGAACATGTTCAAGTCTCTTAATGAGGGAAAAGTGTGGCTATCTTGGAAAGCAATAAAAACATTGTCAGAATAGCTGTTCTGAAGAAACAGGTATGGGGATGCTTGGAAAATCTGACACCTTGAAGCCCAAATACTGGACACAAGAATTCAGTTCATGGAGGACACTTTGCTGAAAAGAGATTCATTTCTTTCACATAAGCAAGGCTCTCTAGAACCTGAGGTTCATTAGTCTGAATACCACTGAACCACTCATTTGCAGAATATGGTCTCTGGGGTAGGCTGAGTCTGAGAGAGAGTAGTATTCCCTACAGTAACAGACCCAACTTCATAGCCCCAGGGGAGCCCCACAGACCAGTTTTTGAGTGTGGAGCTCCCAAAGCCACAACAATTAATTCTGCCTTCATCAGGTCCAGCCCATGGCCTGGCCCTGAACTCTGGGTCTGGCCCACAGGGCTGGAATTTGACACCCCTGATGTAGAGCAGGTCTGGTCCAAGGGGTGGTGGTGAAGAGAAGACTAGGTAATAGAATCAGACAAAGTGAATAGCCAGTAGCAGGGTGGGAAAGGGACCCAAAGGAAAGAAAGTGAAGGGAAGGAACAGTTCACAAACTGGTATAAGACTGGCACAAACAGGAGAGGACAAAACATGACGTTGGTCTCAGTAACAACTCAGAGCAGCTTGGAGTCCCTGCTCTCCTGGAGGCAATCACAGCTGCATATTGCAAGTCTGGGCTTTGATTTTTTGCTGGTTATAAGTATTGGAAATGTGCAATGCTGCACTAATATAGAACCTCTTTCTCATCCAAATCCCGCTCTGTGTCCTCGTGGCGTTTCACAGATAGGGAACAAAGGACTTGGGGGTCAGTCAGTTTGCCTAGGATCCTACTGAACCCTAAGTGTTGGAAATTGTAAAGCTAAAGTGCCTGACACTTGCTGTTTGTGTTCTCCTCTAGCAGCGTGTTGTTGTTAAAATTGACTTGTAGCTTAAATCATCCACCCCCTATATTAAAGACTTTTTTTCTTGCCCAATACTTTGACCTTAAGGAAACCTATATTAACAGTGACTAATCAGAAGTGTATTTGAATTAGATCGGCTCCCAAGATGGCTTGGTAAATGCAGCAAGAGTTTAGAAAATATCTTTGCATTCCAACTGACCCCTTGAGATCTACTGGGGTGTGGTCCTTGCCAACAACATACTAGAAGGCCAATCAGGAAAGGTTAAATTCTCAGACTGCAGGGAAATGAGTTAATGTGTATTAATATGATACATGTCCTGGTGAGAGAACTTGCTGAAGGACTTCCAGATGTATAATGCAGACCCCAGAGAGTCAGGGCAAAAAGCAGAGGGTAACCAGTATTCACGTTAAGCAAGATTGAAGTATCCGATAACCTGTATTGTTAAGTGAGTAAATCCAAATCTGATGCTTGGGTGCTTACCCAAACAGGCAAGTACTAATAAGGATGAAATACACCTCTGTTACTGTCAATTCTAATCAGCTTTATTCTCTGTCTTTAATCTGAGTTTAAGATAACTAGTGTACCAGTTCAGCATACTAATCCCCCCAGTCTTCAGGCACACTGTGGCCCTTTTCTGTGAGTTGCATTGCAGCTGGGGATATGATTACAATGAATTTCCTGTTTTCAGACTTGCTGATGTGGTGGGTAATTTTCCTTCAGAGGAAGGGGGTGGGGCACTGCACGTGCAGCTTTGGAGCAGGAGCATAGTAAGCTCAGATGCTGCCTTAAGGTTCTTTTAGCCCCTAAATCAATGGTAGTATCTGATTGCTTGGTAGTGAGCTGCATAGCTGCCCTTCACCATGACTGCAGCTGTCAGTGGGTGGCTACAAAATGCTCACTAATGGAGGGTCCTCCATCAGCGTGGATGCTAAGACAAGTAAGCAGACTGTAATCACGGCTCAATTAGAATTGCAAAGTACATCCCATCACTGTGGAAACTGTAGGAGGAGAACTGCCAGCTGTACACAGGGGAGTTCTCAGAATCTGTCCACACAGCAAATGAAGGTGTGACTGTAGCACCCCCAAAGCAGATTTAACCTAGCTAGCTAGCATGGGAAAAAGCCTAGCTTGCTCTGAAGACACAGGAGTACTGGTTTCAGTACAGGCCAGCAGTCATCTCTTGTTTATACTATCACTTTTATTTTGCCATTCAGACAGCTAGCCTGTGGGGGCAGAAGAGTTAATATACACAGCAAAGAAAGGCAGACCTTGGCACTGGTGGGAAGGGGTGTATGGGGTGGATCAACAGAACTGCTGGATGAATGAAAACCAACCCACCCTCAAAAGTAACAAGCAACTGAAAACAGTCTAGCTCAGGGGTGGACAAAATATGCCCTGCGGGCCAGATCCAGCCCACCAACTGATTGTATCCTGCCCATGGGCATGCGACCACCAACTCACGGAATCTGGCGCATAGGCACCTGGTCGCTCCGGCTCCTGCCACCGTGTGGTGCCATGCAGGTGGAGCTGTTTCTGCCACGCTGGGTGGATAGGTGGGACTACTTCCACCCAACTGTGGACCCAGGCAGATGCCCTGATCCTCACCCAGAACTTGCTAGCCACATCCACAGCTGATGCCACCACCTGCCCAGGGCTGCTTCTGCCATGCTGGGCAGGTGGCAGAGTAAGCTGTGGATGGGTCCAGCAGGTTACAGGTTGGGGTGGGAATCGGGGCATGCTACAGCTTCAGGAAAGAGGGATAGAGAGGGCTGACTCTTGAGAGGATAGCAAACTCATTAATTGGCCCTCTGGCAAAGATAAGTGCCCACTCCTGCTCTAGCTCCTACATCAAAGGGGACAATTCATTGGACCAGCTGTTCCTATCCAAAGAACAAATGGTACCTCACCCAGAATTGTCTTTACACCTTGTGGTCTCTCACCATCTATGTGGGAGCTAGTCACTTCTTGCCCTCGGTCTAAACTCAGAACCATGGGCAACTGGTACCTCCTGAGTCGGGGGGGCGGGGGCAGGGGGGGCAGTCAGCGACTGGGGGGAGGGTCCCCCCTGTGGCCAATCCTGCCGACCCGCAACTGGCAGTGGTGTGCCGCTAGCACTTCCAGGCATAGGCAACTGGTAAGGGGTGCATGGGGGTGCACATGCCCCCCCGACAGGGCCGGTGCCCCCCCCCCCATAGCCAACACTGATGCTGTCGGTAGGGCTGGTGTCTCCCCTGCCAGGGCCGCTGCTGTTGGCGGCTTCTGTGGGTCCCCTCCCAGACCCGGTAGGCACCAGTCACTCATGCTCTTGGGTCGGTGGGATCGGCTGCGGGGGGACCACTTCTCCTGGCATGCTCCCCAGCTGGCGTGCTCGGACGGGGGGAGGGGGGCACCAGCACTCTTGCCTGCCCTGCCTGCCTGGGAACACTTCTGTCAGGTGTGTATATGCACCCCTGTGCACCCCCTACGCATCACCACTGTTCAGAACCATGTCAACACAGGCCCAAGTCAGTGAAATATAGAAGAGTCCAAGAACTTCAATTTGGCTCTCCTGTCTGGCCTTGCTGCAAGGGGAAAGAAGGGTTGCAGATGACTCAATGAAGAGGAAAGAAGAATGAGCAATAATAAAGAATGGAATCTAGCATAATGCACAACTAGTGTGAACAAAGCAGAGCCAGGAAGCCATGTATGTCATAGAAACATAACTGGTTTCACTCTTGCCTCTGCTGGAATGAGTCTACTTAGTGATGCCGATTAATGGGGAAAGGAGTGTTCTGAACTGCTCAAAAATAGTGTTGGGTTGAATTCTGCACTCCTTAAACTCAGTGGGAGCTCTGCTTCATTTAAGAAAGATAAATTCAGCCTTTGCGTGACTTACGTGGCACATTATTGTGGCACATCTTCATTAAAAGCCCAAGTTCAGACAAATGTTGCACAATCACAGAATCATGTATGCTGAAAATGTTCAAAATGCCGGCATGTGTGTCAGACAAACGACACGCTATGTGGCTTTTATTATTTTTACTAACGTTACAACACAGCTGCTTCCTGTATATTACAAATGAACTTTTTTCAGGCAGGGGCTGGGGTGAGAGGAGGTGATTCTGAGACATTCGCCAACTGCGTGTGCTTTTTAACATCTGGGCAAAGTCAAACAATTCAGCTGTATTTAACTAATAGAGGGGCTATGCAGCTTGAAAGCAACAGCAGGGGTAGTTCTGGACTTTACAGGGTGGTCCAGAGAGATGAGATCCCCCACTCTAAATTCAATGAACCCCTGTGTTCAGACAAGTTTTTCCCTTCATTCCCTGAATGCCAGATCCATTTTCAAGAATAGGACTGCTCAGGCACTGCTCTTAAAGCATACCTACGTGTATATTTCTCATCTATTTAATACACAATGACAAAGGGGAGGTATTTAAAACAACAGTCCTTGACAAAGCCTGGATTTAATTAAAATGTTAGTACTATGAATCAGACCAAAACAAAGAAATGTCCAAGAAATATAAATCTTTCCTCCCACTTCCCTTTGACAAAAACATATAGTATTTGGACTTACCGTGGCAGCCCAAGCCACATAACCCAGGAAGGTGACCATTCGCTGTTCTCAGACATGTTCTCACTGGCATTGGGTAGTGCTACATTGCTGCTGTCCCCCTGAGCCTCACATGCTTTCATTTCCAGGGCTTTGAGCATTATGGAGGAGGTGGTGTTTTTCAACAGGGCTACTGCCTCGCTGCGGCTCACACCAGTCAGGTCAATTCCATTCACATTCAGCAAAATGTCACCTGAAGGCCAAGACAGGGCTAATGAAAAGGGTGCAAATACTTTATGATTTTAATTTCTTATTTGAAACAGAAGAGGACTAAGCATTTTAGGACTAAGCCAGCCCTGGGAGCTTCCTACCCATTTAAAATGTTTGTTAATATTAACGTGAAATTAAAGAGAGGCACAATAACATTGAACATAGAGTAACATGAGGGTTAAAATCTTCCTTGAAGTTAAGATGGGCAATGGTATTTTGCTTTGTTTCTTAAATAATACATCTTCTTATACCCTGGATCACAGAAACAGCCTGATGTAACTGCAGAGGAGTATAAGGGCTGCTCTAAACTGTAATCGGTTATAGTGGCCCCATCCCATTCATTATGCACTGAAAGACTACCTTCCTGGCACATAGGCATGCTATCCAGGTCTTCCCCAGTGTAGCCATGTGGAATCTGTGCCAGTCCAGATTTCCCCTACAATAAGGGAATCTTCAGCTGCATATTTAAGGCCATCCTAGTCGCCTCTGCACTCACAAGCAGCACAAATAGGACAGATCATGCCCTAAGGCACTAAAACTTGGATCTTCTCCAGGATGCAGACTACTTCTATGACCTCCACAAGCTAATCATGCCAGAGTTTTGCTGTCTCTAATATAGGGATAATGTGTAGGCTGCCTACTTTACAGGAGTCGTAAGATCTACAAAGTTCACCTCTAATTGATGCTATATTGTTATATTCAGGTATGTTTTCAATCTGAATTTCAAACATAGAGTTATGAGGGTGTAGGTTTTCTCCTTGAGATGTCCAGAACTGAGGACAGCAATTGTAGTAGAATTTCTACAATTTTTTAGCTACACCCCCATGAACCTCCAAGGTACCTCCACTTGAGTGTTCTTTTGCCCCAGGTATTTGATCCTCAGAGACAGGGGTTAGGCATTTAGGCTTCCAGCACACTGAATGTGGAGACCTAGGAGCCACCCAGGATTGTCTAGTTGCTTAGCAGGGAGGAGGAATAGGACTCTGCTCTCTAACAGCCTACTGGCAAGAGCACTTGCTCAGGAAGTGGGAGAGCTGGGTTCCCAGAAACCCAAGCAGAATGGAAGCTTAGCAAGACAGGCAACACTCTACTGTGGGTTAGAGTAGATGATTTTCTGAGGTCCCTTCCAGACCTACTTTTCTATGATTTTGTGATCTTCTTGATTAACTTTATCAGCTTCTTTGGAGTTGGGAGAGTGTGTTACTCTCTCATTCACTTCAACGTGTCTCATTTCTACACTACTGGTACAGATGTAAGATGACACAGAGATGTTCCCACAGTGGCTGAAATAAGGTTCTTTTAAGGAGCTAACTGACACACTGTTCCTGGGGACTCCTATCTGCAAGTATCCAACAATTTCTATCAAGGACCCTGTCTTTTTAAAAACACCTCCAAGGCTTTTTGCTCCCTTCTATTTGACAGAAACCCACATGGATACTGAACTCTACAGGACATGACAGCCTTTTGTGATTCTTGTATTCTTAAGCAGAGGGCTTTGCATTGACCCAATCCCACTGGCCTTACCTGTCTTTATCCTGCCATCTCTGTTGATGACTCCTCCAGGTTCAACACTTATCACATAGACAGGTAAATCCCATTCCCTGTTAGATGCTCCACCTGCGACAGTCATTCCTAGTGACTCTGTGTGATCTTTCCGCACAACCATGACCTTCTCATGACAGGTGACAGCATGAAGGACATTCTGTGGGGGCCAAAGAGCAGGCATAAGTGCAGCATAAATGTATAGCCCTCTGACAGCATTATCATTTATCATCTTTAATGGAAATTAACAGGCAGTTCTACAATGATATCAAAGCACCTGACAGTCACTGAAGCTCACACCTTTCTGTGCAGGTGGCGAATATAAGTACAGGCAGTCCTCGGATTATGACACAATTGGTTTGTGAAAACCGAGTCTTATGTCAAAACGTAACTCGGAACCAATTTTCCCATAGGAAACAATGTTATAAATAGGAGATTGGTTCCTGAATGAAGGCCCAATACCCTATTTTCACCAAAAATAACCCAGAATTTTGTACTCAATCAATTATACATGAGTAACATAGATACATTAATGTATTTATATTGTAAATAGAAACCATATTGATTTTGAAGGACTTCTTTGAGGTGACTTTTGCCAGACTTTTTGAAGGGTTCTTGGCTGGAGTCTTCTCAGGAGTCTTGGCTACAGGTTTTTCTGGAGTCTTGTCTGCTTTCTTAAAGAAAGCATCCCAGGAAGTTTGGAGAGATGTTATCCAGGGAAATGGGCGACACAGCAAACTTGTTCACTGGTGTGGGATCGCGTCAGATCAAGCATTGTAAAGTTAAAACTGATGTCATAAAGTTGAAACAGGGTGTCAATTTATAAACGTTGTAAGTGTGAAACGTTGTAACTCGAAACGTCCTAAGGTGAGGACTGCCTGTAAATGCATTGTATAGGCTTCTACAATGTTGGAGCTATAACCAAAGCATTCCACACTTGGGTGGATAAAGTCAGACACCTCGGCTAAGCATAGACAGTCAAAGGCTAGGGACAGAAATTACACATAAGTTGGTAAAGTGATTGGAAACTGGTTCAAATCTGTAGCACAACAGAAGTTCAGTGCATGTAAACCGCTTTCAAAATGGCTGAAACCAGTCTGAGATAAACCTGGATGGATGTAGTATCAGACATAGGTTAAATCAGTTTATTGAACTTCTGTCCCACATCGCCTCCAGATTCAAGTTAACTCACACTCCCCCAGAATCCCAGGATGCTTTTGACCTCCCCAGCAAACCCCTCCTTGCAGGGTGGGTGGGCTAGCCTTGGCCCAAGCTGTAAGCTCCAGCCAAGCAGGGAGGCATGCTCTAGGGCCTCCATATATATATGCTTCCATAGAATGTTCTGGTAGAAATCGGAGGAGAGAATGTGAATTTAATTCAGAATAATAAGGACTTTTATTGCATGAAGTGTCAGCGGCTTCTGGAGTAATTCATTCATTCCTGATTTTAAAAGATCAAATCTCTGAGACGGCCATATGAAATTTATGAGGTCATTCATCTTTTTCTTACAATAGGAAAAGTTATCCACATGTTACTAGAGAAGTCATCCACATGTTGCCTCGTTTGTTTATGCTTCTTGGCTAAGTACAGACAGTTAAAAAGCCCAAGGCTGAATCAGTTCAATCTTCACAAATTAGTCTAAGCTGTGTAGATTGAACTGATAAGCAAGTGAACAGACATTCAATTTTCATTCTGGAAATGTTGCTACATGCCTGCAGTGGCCCAGGCTAGAAACCAGGGAGCACTAGAACATGCCTCCCTGCTCAGCAGGAGCAGACAGCTTTGGCTAAGACTAGCCTGGTTACCCTGAAAGGTGGGGTTTGCAGGGGAGCTGAAAAGCAACCCAGGATGCTGGGGGACTGTAGGACAGAAGTTCAATAAACTGATTTAACCTAAATCAGTTGTCTGATACTACATCTATCCAGGTTTATCTGAAACCGGTTTTGGCCATTTTGAAAGCACTTTATGTGCACTGAACTTCCGTTGTGTTACAGATTTGAACCAGTTTCCGATCACTTAATGATAATTTCTTATATGTAATTTCTGTCCCTAGCCCTTAAATACAGGTGACGCAAATAAGTATAAACATCAGATGTTGGAGGAACAAAAGGTAACAGGCTCTAGAATGTAACACTAGGGACAGAGCATCTTCCCAGTGTCCAAATAGAACTTCTTCCTCCTTCTGTAACCTGAATATGTCAGCGCTCCCAATCCCTATGGAATACTTCATGCTTACAAAAGAAACAAGGATTGAGCAAAAACGATCTAGAGTGAAACATTACTGAACAACTTTAACTTCCCTAAATATTTCATATGCCTGGGATTTTCTTCCACCCTCTAAAGCAGGAGTAGCACAGCATTTCAAATGCATTAAGCCATACTAAAAAAAGATTTCGCCATTCACACACATGACCTCACACCCCTAATACGCAAAATAATCTATAAATCTCACCCATGGTTATGCAAATCTCATTCCAGCTACGTAAAATTCAAGCAAGACATTCCACTTCAACTCCCTGGCCAACAGCACAGAAAACAGAGCAGTCAAATCTATGCCTGTTTCGCAATAGCTAAAATGAACTGTGAGGAAAGACAGCACCAAGAGATTTGTGTGGAAGGAGGGATAAAGAGGGAACAACTCCAATGGGAAGTTTGCAGATAAATGGAAGATGGGCTCAAATATGCGTATTATTAACAGAACTTTTCTTATGAAAGGCACGATTGGAATGACAAGACTATAATTACATAAATTCATCTCAAGAGTTCTCCAGTTATGCAATCAAACCAACAAAACAAAACAAAACAACTCCCAAATCATATTTCATGCATAAAATAAGTAGAGAAAACTGCAAATTGATGATGTTTCATTCCAAGAAAATAAAATAATGAAATTCCACTGAAAATGCTCCCTTCTTCATTCATGGGGACAGTAGTTGCAAAGATAGTAGTAGTTTTGGACACTCTGTACCCTAGTACCTCTGACTGGAATGGAACACGGTGTCAGAAAATTTGGTGTTATGGCTTTAGGAAGGGGATTTAATTCCTGCAAAACTTTGACATATTTTTTCATGTTAAACACACAAAGCTCTAATGACTCCAACCCTGCTTCAACTTTTTATGTAAAGTTGTTCTTCCACCTTGATGATGGATTGATTTTTCACTGAAAATGGCCCATTATAAAGGAAACTAAGTACTAGTTTGCTACAGGAGGACAGTTGTTTTGTAGTAAAATAAAAAAGCTGTAATGAAATCATATTTTGGAACAAAATATTAATTATATCCTGTAATTCAAAGCATCCTTGTTATTTATGCTGTGCTCTTTCTGGCTCGGACATCTACATGTTACTGATAAAACACATTGTTTATGTTTTATTTCTGAAAAACAGCGTAGACATTATCAGCTTTTAAAAGCGATGCCCAGGAACAAATTGTCATATGTTACAGATCAATGAAGAATGATGAAAAAACGTCTTTTGTACACACAGTATTCGGCAATATTCAGCTTCCCTTGAAGATTCCCTGCAGCATCTTATTTTTAACATGATCGTAGATGAGAATTTTGGAGGCTCAGCTGAGGGGAAGATAGCAATGAAAGGAAATGAAAGCCTTTTTAATAAACACATGTAGTGCTTTCATGGAGGTATTACTGATAATGAGTAAACCAGTTAAAAGGCCATGTTTATCAGTCAATACATTTTAATACATTCTCTTCTAAACAACTGCCCTTTTTCATCATTTTGAAATGACCTGGGAGGCCATGGCAGTGAAAACCTAACAGCTTGCATTGTTGTTTTTTTTAAGTTTACTGTGAAATAAATATTTATAGCAGCTATCACAACCACAAAGTCCTGACGCGTGTCTCTCAGGCAATGGACACAGCTGAATCTACTTGGAAAAGATATACTACCTGAAGGCTAACCAACTAATACAGATACAGAATATTATGTCCCTGAGCAGCAAGGGCAATGGGTGCAGGTTTTCTGGATTGGACAATGTATAATAAACAACAGGAGTCAGAAAGTAGTTATCATATAGAGACAAGTCATATATCAGAGGCCAGTGCTATACCCCCACTGAAGTCAATGGCAAAACTCCCACTGACTTCAAAGGAGTGGGATCCAGCCTATTTATGTATTATAAACACTTTTTAATAGTTCTCTTTGCCATACTAAAGAGTGTTTCTGACATCTTCTTTATTCTGGGTCCAGGCAATGGCAATGACTCTGACTATACATTCCCTTTATCTTTATACACGGGAGAACAGCTTAAAAACAATTCTGGACATGAACAATCATATAGCTCACTATATGCAAAATTCACTCCCACCCCACTGAAGAGGGCATGGTAATCACAGATTGCCTTTCTACTTCATCACTGTTCGGCTGGCTGACCTGCTTTTTCTATTGGCATTGTTCTGAAAGAAATCTCTTTGCAGATGGAAGCAGGATGTCATGAGGGCAAGGACTTGGCCAAAAAAAGTTTCTGAGCCATGATTCAATAAAGGAGAATGCTGAAGGCTGGAGTTTATTCTTGAAACTGAATAACATGGAAACTTGAAGGCAAAATTCAGCACCTATACTCTTCAGATATGCAGGGGAGAACAGAGACACAGACAGGAACTATGACACTAAAATTCACTCCTTGGAAGGAATGAAGGAAAGAAATAAACAGAAGAAAACCTTGGACTTCAAATCACTGATACTTAAAGTTAATTAACAATTTCTCTATTATAGCTACATTTAATATAGCAAGCTCACTGAGAGCAAGTAAAGAGTTTCAGCAAACCACGCTCCTAAAGGTAATTCCTTTGGTTTCAAACCACAATCAAGATGTACAGTAGATCTAAACAGAAGCACACACTGTTTTGGAGACTGCACAGATCTGCAAGCCCTGAATTAGGGTCTGGTTAAAAAAAACAAACAACACCTTCTCTAATGGCAGCTCAAGCTGAATTTTAAAGACAGTGAATTAAAAGAGTGTGTGGAACAGAATTCAGGCTAAAGACAAAACAGCCCAGACTGATGCTCTCATATCTGACTGAAGAGCAAACACCACAAGAGTGAAGGTACTACAGTGAAGAATTATGGTTACTGCAAATAATCAACCCCATGGGTTTCATTGGCTACTTTTGAATGGTTTGGTCTACTGAATTCCTGTAAGGGGTCCTTCTCAGCAACAGCTAGATTCTAGTTACCTGGCATGAAAGCACCTGGATTCAGCTGAGGGAAACAGGAGTGCATGCACACCCAGAAGGCAGACAGAATCATGGTGGTTGCTCTACTTCTCAGAAAATTGAGAGCTAAACAGTGCCAGGGGTATGAGAGAGAGAGTGAGCTGAGTGCTTGGAGAATTGCAGCAATCCCAGAAACATTCTCCATTACAGCCCCTTTCCCTCAGCCTTCCTATGATTCTCAAGACCAGAACTGAGTCTCAACTCTAACTATTCAGTACTCAGCATAAAGAAGTATTGCACTGTGCAGCTAGATAACCTATTTTTCAAACAAGAAATACCCAAATAATTATTCATTGTCAGTAGCTCAGAAACACCACAGAAGCAGCTACAGCAGCTCCTTAAGTGAAATTGCATTAGATGAGAATTAAAAAATAAAGAATCTGAGATCCCCTTTTGCTGTGCAAGGTAGAAACCAGTAGAAGTCATGTGGAGCAGGTGGGGCAACACAGCCTGTTCTCTTGGATTTTAATTACATAGCCACTGCAAAATCTTCACATCAGCCCAAAAATCATGTCAAAGCAACAAAGTAAGGGGCATTAGTTCCAGGGGGAGAGCTGCAGTAAAAACATAGTTCCCTAAATTCCACAAGCCACCACAGCTTCCAAACAACTTCATATGAACTAAGAATTGCCTTCCTGCTGCTTCCTGTACAGGACAGGAAGACAGGGGCTCGAAGTTTGATATAGAATGGATATCTCCAATGGGCAGAATTGTGAGAGGGACACTGGACATAGCAGGTGCTCAGGAATCATACAGTAGTGATATAAGTTAATTGCTGTCACATTCAGAGATCTCCCTGAGGGACTTGAAATCATTATTTCATTAGCAAATAATGACTTGCAGATGCAATATCAGTTAGCCATTTTCTTATGGCAGGCTGGTAGCTGACTTGTGTCATCTCTGCTGTTCTGGACAGCACATATGGTTATAATCTCACTATAGCATGACAGAAGAATTATGTTTGTGAACTTTATACTAGAGGATGGACCACAGGCATGAAGTATAATTTCTGATACTTATAACAGCATAAAATATGGGACCAACCTTTTCTCCTAGATGACCGCAGAATTGGACTATAAAGACACTGCTGGCTGCCTGGCAAGCAGGACTTATTCTAGCTGTCTCTGTACGCTGAGGGCTGTCTCTCTGAGCTTTGGATTATGCTCTAGCACAGATCACCTTCTAGGTATTCCATCATATTTGCTGTCACCCAGCACGCACCCTTTGTACATCTCCCTCTGCCTATTCCCATTTCTCCTGACTTCCGTTAAGGGTGGTGGATAAGCTGTAGCTCTGCTTTCCATGTACTGCACTTTTAAAGTTTCTCTACGGAGGAACAACCAAGGAAAATTAATCTGAATTTAGAACAATGTAAATGTTAAAAGGGCACAAGTTGAACCTTCCATTGGATACATTTATTTATAATTAACTGGTTTTAATTCAGTTTTTTGTAACTCGCTTGGACAGCAAATTAAACTAAAATGAATTAAAGCCACTTGTACTCAGAATGAGAACATCCATACAAGGGCTTAACGTGGTTTCAGTCAATGGTGCTCAAGGTTTTTTCCCTGCAGGCCAAATGAATGATGTGGAGGCAGTCTGCAGGGCAGATCAGGCCCCATGCCACCCCTATGTGCCACTCCTGCCCAGCTCCACATGCCAGGATCTTCCTCCCATGGGAGCCCCAGGTGTCAGGTGACACCGCGCCAAGGGCCAGATTTGACCCACAGGCCAGGGGTTGAGCACCCCTGGTTTAAGTTCAAGTTACATATTTAGTTTTCACCCTCAAGAAGACAAATGCTTAAATGCCAGGATTCTACCTGCCTGGCTGCCCACCTACTTGATGGATGAACCATGCACTACTGCTGTCTCCTCCATGGAGGCTGTATATGTTCTTTGTCATTTTCCTTACTCTAAAAATAACACCTGGATCACAGAGCACTTTACAAACTAGGTAAGATAATTGTGTCTGTTTTGAAGATGGGAACAAATAGAGGTGAAGTACTTTCCCAAGGCTACTGAGCAGCTCAGTGCCAGAAACAGTGACAGGTCCCAGGCCATTGAGCCATCCTGCTTCTAATAATAATCTCTCATCTAAAATTAAACCTTCCACTGAATGTTCATGCCTTGTCCTACAAATACTGGGAACCATAATGTTCATTAACACCTGAAAACATGTTCTTTTTACAAGGTCCTTGTTGGGTTGGTTTCTGTCCGTGTTGTGACCTATACTGAACTCATCCTGCATAAGGGAAACAGGGCACAGTACCTCCTCCATTTTGCTTAGTACAGGGATGGTTTGGTTAAATGTATGTTTCTTAAAACTGCAGAGGTACTTCTGAGTCAAGTCAATACACATAACATCAAGTAACTTGTTAAAAAGCACGGGGTGGAAAGGGATGGAAGTAGTCTGGACCAAGTTCTGTGCGGATATATATGCAGTACATGCCCACTGGAGCCAATTCCTG